>NW_026014603.1:115000-145875 GCF_020379485.1 Brassica napus
CAAGAGGTACGAACGTGTCGTGATCCAAGAGGTACGAACGTATCATGATCCATCGGATGTGAACGGTTCGTGACCGAAAGAGTACAAACGGGTTGGGACAGAAAGGGTACGAACGGAATGGGACCGAAAAGGGTACGAGTTGTTCAATGGTCACAAGGACACCAAATGCATTATGTTGGGCGTGGACCCACATGATGGAAATAAGTTGTCCTACAAGTCAATACATGAGTGTAAAGAAATAGCAAAGGCCTTAAGGCTATGTGCAATCCGTACAACATGATTGATGTATGAACCATAATCCATGGTCAATGGATGAAGGTTCTGGCCGCAAAGGCTAAGTGGGATATCTTATGATCAACCTTTGGTTGGTTAGTAGAATAGGCGCCATATGTAGGGCGTAGACCCACATAATGGCAATGGAAGGCCGGTTATATCAGTACATGCTAAGTGGACGATGGCTTATCAAGTCTAGTGGTCGGATCATGTTTCATGACGATGGTTCGATGGCCGAACACTAGTATGTATAGTCACGTTGCTGGAGTAAGAGTATTGATGTGATGCTTCTAGATATCAACCTTGGTGTTAATAGCTTCGAGATTGGCTAAGAGTCATTACGAAGTGTGTGGCTAGTACTATGTGTCGTAGACCATAGATACTGAGCCTAAGTGTGATTGTTCAAGGAAGGCCGTGTAATATCTGATTATGGTTGAGTATGGACGACCTTACCTCTGAATGATGGTTCAAGGTGTCGGTCCTAACCTGATTAATGAATGCATCGGTTGGTATGAACAAATCATATATGTTGTCTGGGTTAAGTCCCAAGGCCGGTCAGGCCAGATGAAGACTCATCAGTTCCAAGTCATGTGAGGATGGTTGGTTGATTGACTTAGGATCTAATGAGCTTTGTCAGTCCAGAAGATGGACTTGGTACTATTGCCTATAAGGCAAAAGGATTTCGGATTGTGCATGAGCCGAGAAAGGCCATATGCAAACCCTTATCCTTTCAAAGACTTCTCAAAGGTTACTTATGTCTGTGGGGATGGTTGGTTTAATGACTAAGTACCTAGGGGAGTTGTTTGATGCAGGAGTCACGATAAGGACCTTAAGTAAGATCATTGAGTGATCGGGGTTCAGCTGTCAAGCAAGAGAAATTTGAGTCAATGGAGGACCGATGAGCAAATAAGCTCCATAGATGTGGCAAAGGTATGATCTAGCATTTACTTATGTAGATCTAAATAGAATGGTTTAGGGGAATGGAACCTCAGAATCGTATGGCTTGGTTTGGGTTTAGGATTGACCTTTAAGCTAAATGGTAGTTGAGTAAACTGACCAAGGCTAAGGTGATTCGACCAGACAAGTGTTAGATTGGTTTTAGACCAATGGTTAACTAGAGAATAATCCGCTGCGTATCTGTTGAAAGGATCTAAGCTATTAATGACTAAGGAAGTCTTTAGATAAGGTTTAAGTTAGCCCTCGCCTTTAGGCGATATTATAAATAAAGGGCAAAAATTAAGAGGTTCGGCCAGGAAGTGGAACGAGCGATGTAAGGCTTCGACCACGGCCTTGTCGGCCGGATCGGGGTGTTACACCACCCACGTCGCCGCGATCCGAACACTTCACTGGATCATTCAATTGGTAGAAGCGACGGGCGGTGTGTACAAAGGGCAGGGACGTAGTTAATGGGAGCTGATGACTCGCGCTTACTAGGAATTCCTCGTTGAAGACCAACAATTGCAATGATCTATCCCCATCACGATGAAATTTCAAAGATTACCCGGGCCTGTGGGTCAAGGTGCGAACTCGTGGATTATATCAGTGTAGCACGCGTGTGGCCCAGAACATCTAAGGGCATCACAGACCTGTTATTGCCTCAAACTTCCTTGGCCTAAACGGCCATAGTCCCTCTAGGAAGCCAACCGTGAAGGGATGCCTCCACGTAGCTAGTTAGCAGGCTGAGATCTCGTTCGTTACCGGAATTAACCAGACAAATCGCTCCACCAGCTAAGAACAGCCATGCACCACCACCCATAGAATCAATAAAGAGCTCTCAGTCTGTCAATCCTTACTATGTTTGGACCTGGTAAGTTTCCCCGTGTTGAGTCAAATTAAGCCGTAGGCTCCACTCCTGATGGTGCCCTTCCGTCAATTCCATTAAGTTTCAGCCTTGCGACCATACTCCCCCCGGAACCCAAAAACTTTTATTTCTCATAAGGTGCCAGCGGAGTCCTAAAAAGCAACATCCGCTGATCCCTGGTCGGCATCGTTTATGGTTAAGACTAGGACGGTATCTGATCGTCTTCGAGCCCCCAACTTTCGTTCTTGATTAATGAAAACATCCTTGGCAAATGCTTTCGCAGTTGTTCATCTTTCATAAATCCAAGAATTTCACCTCTGACTATGAAATACGAATGCCCCCGACTGTAACACCCCCGGGCCGTCCTAGGCTGGACCAACCCGGAACGTCCCGGAAGCGTTACAAGGGTTGACAGTACCGCAGTCGTACCAGTTAAGACTTCAAAACAAATTCAAAGTCTCGACCAGTCCGACCACTGTACCGTCCCTCTCAACCTCGGCCTAAGGCTTGCCAACCCGTACCTCGGTCAAGAGTTGTGTTAAGTTCGGACTAAACTCAAATATCAGCGTTCCACGGGGATTTTATTAAAACAAACATAATTTTATTTATTTTACAAAGTCGGGAACTCGACTAAAGTCCTTAAAGATAAACGCAGCAGAAAATAAAACAAACGAGTCAACGGGTACCCATGAAAAACAAAACGAGTGAAAACATCAACATCTTGCGCCTTGCAAACAACAACGGAAATCTACGACTGGCCTCGTCCTCCACACCCCGCAAACGCCCAATCCCCAAAGGTTACCTGCATAGTAGAAGAGGGAATGAGTAATCGAAATCACTCAGTGAGTTCCCAAAACAAAACAACAACTACCCCCTTCAGCCCATGCTCAAACAACAAGAGCAACACAACCAAGCAATGCAATAAGAACAACAGAAATTAAATATGCAATGCGAGAATTTAAACATGAATACAATGCAAAAACTTAAACATGAATGCAATGCAACTACTCTACACCCAAGTCTCCCACCGAGACTTAACTACAAAACTAAGACTCGATCTAGACTCAATCCTAGACTCAAACACTACAAAGCAAAACACTCAAAGGATGGCGCCACACGCAACACATCCCGGGATCCCTCACAACACAGAGCCCTAAATCTCCCAACTGAACACTCCCGACCACAAACACAGAAGTCACATGATCGGAAAACATCATTTCCGAGAATTGGGCATCTCCCAATCTAACTCGGGCCGCATCGTCATGCAGCGCTTGTCCATGGGCGCGACCCACTTCACGTGACAAGCCATGGAGAGAAGGTCACTCCACCACTGGAGAATTGGGTATCTCCCAATCTAACTTTAAGACAGCCATGCACTTTAGTCTAGATGCAACACAACACATCAGAACAATAATCAAGCGTGAGGGAGCTCCACCTCTAACCTCCACGCACAACTAGACTAAATGCACAACACATCTCACACTCGCCCTAGCCTAGACAAAACACAAACACACTAGCATGAGGGGGCAAAGCCACAAACCTCAATACAACCCTAAGCCTAGACTCAACCTAAAACAACTAAAGCGAGCGACACACTACAACTACCCGGCAAAAGAGAGAGTCTCACTCAAATCTCTTTGAAACCCCAAACTACACGACAATGCATGAGCATATGAACTACATGAGAGAGTTACACTCAAATCTTCATGCTTCACAACAACTCATAACCTACAACTAATCAAACGAATGCATGCATGCAACTAACGACCTAACAACACAATGCATGTCTAACAAATCATCACCCCTAGATGAATATGTTCACCACCACAAGACATGCAATGCACAAATACAAGTATGGGGACTACCAATCTCCCACACACACACACACAAACAATCATAGCCACAAATGTGGTTAAATCACAAGAACTGAAACGTTTCTTGCTCCTCCACCTGCACACACACACGGTTAGAACACACAACACAACCAGGGAAACCCACCTAAGACTTCACAAACCGCACAACAGCTCCAAAAGCAAAAGACCTAAGGTTAACACTAAAACCGATCAAAGAGAGGCTAAAGGCTAAGAGGGAAAGGGAACCTACAAACGGTCAACTAAGGTCTTACCACCACTCCTAGCACTCCACAACTGATCCTAGAGCAAGGATCAAGCCACGCAAAAGCCTTCCACACTCACCTCATACACTCAAAAAATTTATCGGTTTTAAGCCATTTTCTCTCTCTAGAACAAACCATAAGATCGAGTGAGAGAGAAAGCTCAGGGGTTTCTAAACTTCAAAAACACATCCTAAGGGTTCTATTTATAGCCAAAGGGAGGGATGTGAGCACTTGACACATGTTCACACACTTGTCACCAATTTAAACCCGAAATTCATGCATGTGGGTTAAATACTCTTAATCTACTCTTTTTCTTCTGAGCTTCTGAAAGGTCACTTACTTTACCTTGACGTTCAAGTGTACCGAATCTCAGCACAAAACTTGATCGGCAAGTTACTTTGCGACATAACCCATTTTTAAGGCTTAAATGAGCTATTTGCAAAACACATGGTAAACCTACTCCTTAGGTTTGTTCCCCATTATTCCTGTAGACTCCATGAGGTGCTGAATTGACCAATGCATGTTCTCCTTCGTGCCTGACGTGATTCCACTCCAAATAATTTTTCTTCATGAAGGGCTTTTTTACCACTTTTGGTTAATGGACTGCTCCACTTACTCCAGGCTTCAAATGATTGCTCCAGCCTGCTCCATTACTTCATTTGGGTCCTAAATGAACCTTAGATGTCGAGGTTTTGAGGTAGAAACCCATTTCTCCAGTCCATGTCTTCTTTGCCATTTATAGCTCATTTCGGGTATAAAATGTGTCTTCATGATTCCTTGCTCTCTAGATGTCTTTTTCCCATGATTTCTTCACCCAAAATCCCTTGATTTATTCCACACCTTGTCCAGGTTTGAAGGAATTTTGTCTCCTACACGTGGCATGCTCCTATTGGTTGCTCGGAAGTGGTAAATGGACCAATAAGGCACTTTCTCTCTCCTTTGACTTTGGTTGACTTTCACTTCTGAGTTGACCACTTTCAAAACCTGAGGAAATGTGTAAAACATCCCTTTGAACTCCTCTCTCATCTTTGCACATCTTCATTTGGCTTCCTTAGCTCTCCTCCAGCTCATTTTGACCATATCGACCAAAACTGCTTTTCTCCGGATCATCTTGGTTATGTGTTGGCTAGACTCTCTAATATGTCTTCAAATACCTTAAATAACGTTTCTAGGTTAACTCCTTAACTCGTTGATTTATGTTGATCACCTTTGTCTTCATGCTGCTACCGAACCTCTGATGTAGACTATCTCCGGTACTGCTTTTCGACTGCTTCCTTACGCTCTCGAACAAACTTGATTCTGACTCGACCAAATGTCTTCTCCTATCTCAACTTGATGATTGAGATTAAGTCTTACTTGAGTTGCTGACTTTGGAAATCCTCCATGTTCGACCATCACCATTCCGTAGCTTAGTTTCTAACTCCTCGAACCATTTTTACTTATGCTCGATCGTTCTTCAAAACTCCTCGATCGAACCTCCATAAACATCTTCATACACCTTTCCACTTTGGTTGCTGGATGATTCCACGTCGTTGACTTGTCCTCTAAGGTCAGGGTTATTACACCGACTGTCCTTGTTAATCATTACTCCGATCCCGAAGGCCAACACAATAGGATCAAAATCCTATGATGTTATCCCATGCTAATGTATACAGAGCGTAGGCTTGCTTTGAGCACTCTGATTTCTTCAAAGTAACAGCACCGGAGGCACGACCCGGCCAGTTAAGACCAGGAGCATACCGCCGACAGAAGAGCCAAGCCGACCGGTGTCACGCCCCCAATCCTGGAAAGGATTGTCGGGATGGCCATGGTTCGAGGAAACGTACCAGCCAGTCTTAGGACATCAAGGTAAGCGTTCCATGGTCAAGAAAGAAGGTTAAAGACATAAGAAAACTTAGACTTAACCTTATAAGAGCAAAGAGACAGCTAAGACAAGTAAGACGGTAGCTGGACGTGATAGAGAAGTAGCTCGACCAGCTTAACGAAGCTAGGTTGAGTTCACTCCAGCTCAGCCACTACTAAGTCAGCTCCACTAGCTGGACTACTAGCTCACTCAGCTGAGGCTGCTGGGAGTCAGCTCATCTCAGCTAGATGGACTGTTTGGGTTTTAGGCCGATGGTCCGGGTCCGGGTCAGTGGCGGGCTGTGAGGTCCGGCCATGAGGCCATTGGGCTCTTGGGTCCTTGGACAAGGCCGTGGGCTAAGTCCAGGAGTCTTGGGGCGTGGGTTGGGCTTATGACCTACCCCAAACCCAATCAGAAAGGGCGAAAGGATGCAAGTGGCCGAAAGGGGACAACCCTTGGCCGATGGTGCCCATTCGCTAGCAAGTCGTGCCTGTTCGTGGGGCAAGACTTACCCCCTCGTTTTCTATAAATATGGGGTCTCTCCTGTTGATTTCATTATCCAATTCCAGAGAAAAATTCTCAGAGAAAAACGTTGAGAGAGAGAGAGAGTCTCGGCCAAGAGATCGGCCAGAAAAGGGCCGGTCGTGGTGGTTTTGTGTCTCCGGCAAGGAGAATGGTTTAGGAGAGAGGAGGCCGTGTGGTTATGAATACCCAAGGCATAGAGAAAGGTCTGGAGAAGGACTCCAAAGCCGTGGTTCAGTCAGATAGGGTCAGTGGGGTAACCACCGACTCATCGGCTAAGACAATCGGACAGTCCGAACCAGTCTAGCCATGGGCGTTTGGATTGTGTCCTATTCTTCTCATTCTTTTCATCCAATTCTTCTTCTACTCCTTCTGTACATTGGCGTGGCCTTGTTTATGTGTTGGGATTGGTTATAACCGTGGTTCTGGTCGCGGTCCATAACCGACGAGTTAGGCGGGCGCATGGTCTAAACCGGCCTCAGATGATCCGATTGGATAGGGGCGGTTCTGTTCTGTTCTGAACGGTTGCAACCCTTACCTGAACAGTCACAATGATTCATGACTTGTGTAGGTTAAGGAGTGGTCCTTTGGCCATAGGCCGGACACACGTACGGACCAGACAGTCCCTACGGACGGTTAGGTCGAACGGTTGGAGCATCTGAATGGGTGCGAGATGCCAAGGGTCATGAGTTGCCAAGAGGCACGAGTGTCCAAAGGGTACTAGTTCCCAAAGGGTGTGAGTTCCAAACGGTGCCATTGGTTCAAGGCTTAGGCCGAACCAAGTGGACAGTCCGCGGCTGCATAGTCGAACGGACGGACGGTTAGTTTAACCGGAGTGTTGTGTCGCAAGGTCTGATCGGTTGCAAGGCAATCCGGTTTGGGCTTGGGCCTTACTCGGTGGTATAGATCCAGGCTTTGGTTGGATCAGGTAAGAAGGACCGTGAGCCTTTGGGCCGGACTTATAACTTGCCGATCGCACCTAGATCTTAACCAGACGGTTAGACGGGACAATGGACGATCCGGCTATGGTTGGATGGTTCTAGCCGCAAAGGCTAAGTGGGATATCTTACAATCAACCTCGGGTTGGTGAGTAGGATAGGCGCCATATGCCTTATGTAGGGGGTAGACCCACATGATGGCAATGGAAAGCCAGTTATATCAGTACATGCTAAGTGGACGATGGCTTATCAAGTCTAGTGGTCGGATCATGTTTCATGACGATGGTTCGATGGCCGAACACTAGTATGGATAGTCACGATGCTGGAGTAAGAGTATTGATGTGATGCTTCTAGATATCAACCTTGGTGTTGATAGCTTCGAGATTGGCTAAGAGTCATGACGAAGTGTATGGCTAGTACTATGTGTCGTAGACTATAGATACTGAGCCTAAGTGTGATTGTTCAAGGAAGGCCGTGTAAGATCTGATCATTGTTGAGTATGGACGACCTGACCTCTGAATGATGGTTCAAGGTGTCGGTCCTAACCTGATTACTGAATGCATCGGCTGGTATGAACAAATCATATATGTTGTCTGGGTTAAGTTCCAAGGCCGGTCAGGCCAGAAGATGACTCATCAGTTCCAAGTCATGTGAGGATAGTTGGTTGATTGACTTAGGATCTAATGAGCTTTGTCAGTCCAGAAGATGGACTTGGTACTATTGCCTATAAGGCAAAAGGATTTTGGATTGTGCATGAGCCGAGAAAGGCCAGATGCAAACCCTTATCCTTTCAAAGACTTCTCAAAGGTTACTTATGTCTGTGGGGATGGTTGGTTGAATGACTAAGTACCTAGGGGAGCTGTTTGACGCAGGAGTCAAGATAAGGACCATAAGTAAGATCATTGAGTGATCATGGTCCAGCTGTTAAGCAAGAGCAATTCGAGTCAATGGAGGACCGATGAGCTAATAAGCTCCATAGATATGGCAAAGGTATGATCTAGCATTTACTTATGTAGATCTAGATAGAATGGTTTAGGGGAATGGAACCTCAGAATCGTATGGCTTGGTTTGGGTTTAGGATTGACCTTTAAGCTAATTGGTAGTTGAGTAAACTGACCAAGGCTAAGGTGATTCGACCAGACAAGTGTTAGATTGGTTTTAGACCAATGGCTAACTAGAGAATATTCCGCTGCGTATCTGTTGAAAGGATCTAGGCTATTAATGACTAGGTAAGTCTTTAGCTAAGGTCTAAGTTAGCCCTCGCCTTTAGGCGATATTATAAATAAAGGGCAAAAATTAAGAGGTTCGGCCAGGAAGTGGACCGAGCGACGTGAGGCATCGACCGCGGCCTAGGCGGCCGGGATCGGGTCTTACAAGTTGGTATCAGAGCATGCTTGATCCTGTTTAGGACAACGCTCTATGATGATGCATTCCATACCGAAATTATTTCCAAAACTATGATGACTATGAAACCTTAGTTGGGGTGAGCCAAGAAAGAGTTGAGGTAAGCTAGGGTATCATGCTTGTGAATTAGCGAATTCTAAGATGAACCGGCTTAGCCAAGATACATTTTCCAAGGGCAAGAACCTAAAAACAGAAAGGTTGGTCGATCTAGTATTTAGAAGTAATAGACGGGTTGGAAGGGATGGAAGCAATGCAAAACTTGTTTATGGATTACCTGGACAAGGGAAGTAACATGGACCAGAGAGTGGCTTAGGTTGAAATAAATGTGCAGCACTCTACTGAAGTTAAGTGTTATCCCTTGATGGCCGTTCATAATAAGTAAAGCATATGCAATGTTAAATCTGACTCAAAGGAGACACTACATGACCAGTACACGAGTGGACTTGTGATCAGATGGATCAGCTAGGACTCGGTATAGGTCAAGGTAGGTTTCCTTAGATCTAGTTGGATGGAATGAATCAATTCCAATCTGAATCCGTCCAAAGAAAGAATTGAGGAAACTCAGGGTGTTCGTTCCAATCATTGGAAGAACATGATGTTAAGTATCTTAGTATGATGGGGATTGAGGTATATTAAAATTTCTGTTGTGAATGGTGTCAGCATTCGCAATAGTAAGACGCTTTGGAGAATGGTATGGGACATTTTCCAAATGTGTGATTAAACCGAAATGCTACTCATCTAGGTACCCACTGGAAGTGAAACGGGTGGCTTTGTTGGAGTCTAACTTGGCTGAAGAAGCTAAGCTTAAGGCTAAGCCACAGTCTGGCCCATCGGGCAAGACTAATGATAAAAAGAGAAAATGGGACCAGGTGGAAGGAGGTAAGACCTCTGGTTGCCAACCTGCGTGTTCCAAATGTGGACGGAACCATACCGGTGAGTGCTGGAAGGCCAAGGGGGCTTGTGTTCGTTGTGGCAGCATGGACCATGGGGTTCAGAACTGTCCTCGACAGAACCCGTCTGGTAGAAGCGGCCAGATGACTTGTTTCCATTGTGGCCAGCAAGGACATTTCCAATCGGAGTGTCCCAAGCTGCAAGGAAGTCAGGGGAAGGGCCGTGGAGACACAGGCAAGGCGTCCCAAGGCAAACCAACCACAACACCAAGGGTGTACGAACTGTCACGAGACGACGGAGCTTTCGGATCTTTTGATTCGATCTCTGGCAATCTCTAAATTTATCTTTTTACATTCAAGTAGTAATGCTTGGTCTGGAACCTAGAATTGTCTAGGGGATTCTGATGGGGGTCTCTGATAGGAACCCTCATGATTGGTGGTGTAAAAACCCACGTACTTTCCGACGCAGAGGCTACACATAGGTTTTGTGAGTCCGGGACTGGTCGGAAAGGGTCTGTTCTGTCTGGACGCTGGTGATTATTTCGGGATAGTGAGGGCTGCCGGAGGGCAAGCCAGGAACTCATTAGGTCTCATGTTAAATATCCCAGTGTCAATTCAGGGAAAGGTATTCCCTGTGAATCTGTCTGTGTCCACCTAAAGAATCACGCGATGATCCTAGGTATGGACTGGTTGGGAAAGTATCGGGCCACTCTCGATTGCCATAAAGGTCGTGTGCAATTGGAGACTGGGCTTCATCCGATCCAGTACCAATGTCTGTGTCCGGCTCAAGAGAAAGTAGTGGTTTCAGCAGTTCGAGCGATTCAGATGCTGGAACAGGATTGTCAGTCCTTTTTGGCTACAATTACAACTACAGAGCCTGGCAGTTCTGTCTGTCTGAAAGACCTTTCTGAGGATTCGTTGGTGTCCGAGTTCCCAGATGTGTTCTGTTCGCTACAGGGTGTCCCCCCTGATAGGTCCGATCCATTTATGATTGAACTGGAACCAGGGACAGTTCCGCTGTCCTAGAGTCCGTTTCTTTGGCTCCGGCCGAGATGGCAGAGCCGAAGTTGACCATGTCCGAGAGAGGACCATGGTCGCAGTACAACCAAGTCGGAGTTTGACCTACGGTTGAGAATGATCAAGTCTAGTAATGGACGAGGATCAGGCCACGACCTATTCGGAGATGGACCTATGGTCGGGGTGAAACGGTCGAGTCCCTGAGTGGACCATGACCGGAATACGATCACGTCCGTAAATGGACCAGGATCAAATTATGACAAAGTCCAGTGAAGGACAGAAGTCAAGTCTGAGGCGTTTTTAGTCTGGAGGGACTAAGATCGCAATGTGGCCAAGCCTGAAAAGGTTGTGTCCGGTTAAGGGGATGATCCATTACGTTGTGGCTGAGGTCATGAACCTTATTGTCCATGAAGGACAAAAGAACCATAACAATCTGTTAGGACTTGTTGTAGGACAAGCAGCCTAAAGATTGGAACAAGTTCGTGAGGACTTGACTGGTACATCGAAGTGGTCATTTGGTGGTTTTGAATCAAGCTTGTTCTATTCTCTGATCAAGACTAGAATAAGTTTGGTTGGAATATTTTGTCTTGGGACAGGGTACAATCATCACCGGATTCGAGGACGAATCCATTACAAGTGGGGGAGACTTGTCACGCCCCTAATCCTGGAAAGGATTGTCGGGACGGCCATGGTTCGAGGAAACGTACCAGCCAGTCTTAGGACATCAAGGCAAGCGTTCCATGGTCAAGAAAGAAGGTTAAAGACATAAGGAAACTTAGACTTAACCTTATAAGAGCAAAGAGACGGCTAAGACAAGTAAGACGGTAGCTGGACGAGATAGAGAAGTAGCTCGACCAGCTTAACGAAGCTAGGTTGAGTTCACTCCAGCTCAGCCACTACTAAGTCAGCTCCACTAGCTGGACTACTAGCTCACTCAGCTGAGGCTGCTGGGAGTCAGCTCATCTCAGCTAGACGGACTGTTCGGGTTTTAGGCCGATGGTCCGGGTCCGGGTCAGTGGCGGGCTGTGAGGTTCGGCCATGAGGCCATTGGGCTGTTGGGTCCTTGGACAAGGCCGTGGGCTAAGTCCAGGAGTCTTGGGGCGTGGGTTGGGCTTATGACCTACCCCAAACCCAATCAGAAAGGGCGAAAGGATGCAAGTGGCCGAAAGGGGACAACCCTTGGCCGATGGTGCCCATTCGCTAGCAAGTCGTGCCTGTTCGTGGGGCAAGACTTACCCCCTCGTTTTCTATAAATATGGGGTCTCTCCTGTTTATTTCATTATCCAATTCCAGAGTAAAATTCTCAGAGAAAAACGTTGAGAGAGAGAGAGAGTCCCGGCCAAGAGATCGGCCGGAAAAGGGCCGGTCGTGGTGGTTTTGTGTCTCCGGCAAGGAGAATGGTTTAGGAGAGAGGAGGCCGTGTGGTTATGAATACCCAAGGCATAGAGAAAGGTCTGGAGAAGGACTCCAAAGCCGTGGTTCAGTCAGATAGGGTCAGTGGGGTAACCACCGACTCATCGGCTAAGACAATCGGACACTCCGAACCGGTCTAGCCATGGGCGTTTGGATTGTGTCCTATTCTTCTCATTCTTTTCATCCAATTGTTCTTCTACTCCTTCTGTACATTGGCGTGGCCTTGTTGATGTGTTGGGATTGGTTATAACCGTGGTTCTGGTTGAGTAATGCGGTCGCGGTCCATAACCGACGAGTTAGGCGCGCGCATGGTCTAAACCGGCCTCAGGTGATCTGATTGGATAGGGGCGGTTCTGTTCTGTTCTGAACGGTTGCAACCCTTCCCTGAACAGTCACAATGGTTCATGACTTGTGTAGGTTAAGGCGTGGTCCTTTGGCCATAGGCCGGACACACGTACGGACCAGACAGTCCCTACGGACGGTTAGGTCGAACGGTTGGAGCATCTGAATGGGTGCGAGATGCCAAGGGTTGCCAAGAGGCACGAGTGTCCAAAGGGTACTAGTTCCCAAAGGGTGTGAGTTCCAAACGGTGCCATTGGTTCAAGGCTTAGGCCGAACAAAGTGGACAGTCCGCGGCTGCATAGTCGAACGGACTGACGGTTAGTTTAACCGGAGTGTTGTGTTGCAAGGTCTGATCGGTTGCAAGGCAATCCGGTTTGGGCTTGGGCCTTTCTCGGTGGTATAGATCCAGGCCTTGTGTTGGATCAGGTAAGAAGAACCGTGAGCCTTTGGGCCGGACTTATAACTTGCCGATCGCACCTAGATCTTAACCAGACGGTTAGACGGGAAAATGGACGATCCGGCTATGGTTGGATGGTTCTAGCCGCAAAGGCTAAGTGGGATATCTTACAATCAACCACGGGTTGGTGAGTAGGATAAGCGCCATATGCCTTATGTAGGGGTAGACCCACATGATGGCAATGGAAGGCCAGTTATATCAGTACATGCTAAGTGGACGATGGCTTATCAAGTCTAGTGGTCGGATCATGTTTCATGACGATGGTTCGATGGCCGAACACTAGTATGGATAGTCACGATGCTGGAGTAAGAGTATTGATGTGATGCTTCTAGATATCAACCTTGGTGTTGATAGCTTCGAGATTGGCTAAGAGTCATGACGAAGTGTGTGGCTAGTACTATGTGTCGTAGACCATAGATACTGAGCCTAAGTGTGATTGTTCAAGGAAGGCCGTGTAAGATCTGATCATGGTTGAGTATGGATGACCTGACCTCTGAATGATGGTTCATGGTGTCGGTCCTAACCTGATTACTGAATGCATCGGTTGGTATGAACAAATCATATATGTTGTCTGGGTTAAGTTCCAAGGCCGGTCAGGCCAGATGATGACTCATCAGTTCCAAGTCATGTGAGGATGGTTGGTTGATTGACTTAGGATCTAATGAGCTTTGTCAGTCCAGAAGATGGACTTGGTACTATTGCCTATAAGGCAAAAGGATTTTGGATTGTGCATGAGCCGGGAAAGGCCAGATGCAAACCCTTATCCTTTCAAAGACTTCTCAAAGGTTACTTATGTCTGTGGGGATGGTTGGTTGAATGACTAAGTACCTAGGGGAGCTGTTTGACGCAGGAGTCAAGATAAGGACCATAAGTAAGATCATTGAGTGATCATGGTCCAGCTGTTAAGCAAGAGCAATTCGAGTCAATGGAGGACCGATGAGCTAATAAGCTCCATAGATGTGGCAAAGGTATGATCTAGCATTTACTTATGTAGATCTAGATAGAATGGTTTAGGGGAATGGAACCTCAGAATCGTATGGCTTGGTTTGGGTTTAGGATTGACCTTTAAGCTAATTGGTAGTTGAGTAAACTGACCAAGGCTAAGGTGATTCGACCAGACAAGTGTTAGATTGGTTTTAGACCAATGGTTAACTAGAGAATATTCCGCTGCGTATCTGTTGAAAGGATCTAGGCTATTAATGACTAGGTAAGTCTTTAGCTAAGGTCTAAGTTAGCCCTCGCCTTTAGGCGATATTATAAATAAAGGGCAGAAATTAAGAGGTTCGGCCAGGAAGTGGACCGAGCGACGTGAGGCATCGACCGCGGCCTAGGCGGCCGGGATCGGGTCTTACAACCGGTGCTCACCGAAGGTGGAACGGGCGACCCATCCCAAGGTTCAACTACGAGCTTTTTAACTGCAACAACTTAAATATACGCTATTGGAGCTGGAATTACCGCAGCTTCTGGCACCATACTTGCCCTCCAATGGATCCTCGTTAAGGGATTTAGATTGTACTCATTCCAATTACCAGACTCAAAGAGCCCGGTATTGTTATTTATTGTCACTACCTCCCCATGTCAGGATTTGCTAATTTGTGCGCCTGCTGCCTTCCTTGGATGTGGTAGCCGTTTCTCAGGCTCCCTCTCCGGAATCAAACCCTAATTCTCTGTCACCCGTTACCACCGTGGTAGGCCACTATCCTACCATCGAAAGTTGATAGGGCAGAAATTTGAATGATGCGTCGCCAGCACTAAGGCCATGCGATCCGTCATGAATCATCAGAGCAATGGGCAGAGCCCACCTCGACCTCTTATCTAATAAATGCATCCCTTCCAGAAGTCGGGGACGTATTAGCTCTAGAATCACTACAGTTATCCGAGTAGTAGTTACAATCAAACAAACTATAACTGATTTAATGAGCCATACACAGTTTCACAATCTGAATTCGTTCATACTTACACATGCATGGCTTAATCTTTGAGACAAGCATATGACTACTGGCACGATCAACCAGGTAGCATTCATAAATCAGGGCAAGACCACGTCATATTCACGCAGACACATGGAAAGTGGGAACAGACGCAAACTTGACCGTCATCTTTTGTCCGGAGACAAACGTGCTTAGCGGGACAGAATTTCTTCGAGTCACCGCCATAATATTTCCGCAACCGAGATCTCAGCAAACAGCTTATTCACCTTTGCGAACAATGCATAAATTATGCAAAGACGCAAGGATCACAAGTGTCGGCTTATGTGTTCACGATCAACAAGCATAAAACTATGCTAGTGAAGAAACTAAGGAGGATAGTTGGTCTGTATTTGGGTGCGCGAGCACAGAGCCTACAAACACTAGCTATCCAATCACCACTCATACGCCGAATATTCATTTGCCCCGCTAACATCAATCTTTCCAACCACTCTTGAGATGTAATCAAAAGAGCAACTGGAATACGGATGAAACCAGGCCAAGACCACACAAGCGCGAAAATTTGAAGTTAGGGCAAAACGGTCCGCCAAAAAATTTGCCGGAAAAGTTACCGGAAAATTCACTGGAGACAATCCGGCCATCGACCTCAACCTAGCCATCGATAGTGTTGGACCGAGCAGTCCAACACTACATACCCCTTCGGGTACTGCGGGTATGCTCAGAAGAGTGCCTACCCCATATATAGAGAAAACACTTTTTTTCAGTCTGTCACCAGTAGACATTGGTTGTGTTCCGGGAGTATTTTTGATGTAAAAAAAATACTTCGAATTTGAATCTGATTTTTTGCATCCTTCATAAGAATAGTTAAAGCTATTTTCTGGTAAATTTTCATGATTTTCTTTTGCTTCTAACCATGTCTTTTGCATGCTACAAAGTTCGGGGTTTCGTGGTTTAAACGGATGTCTACAGCAACTTTTGATCAACACTTGACATCCTAAACTCTTTGTTGACATATTTTTGATGTTTCCTTTCAGAAAAATTTCTTCAAAAATATTAATTTTTGAATTTTTGGCTTCTCGGGTGATTTTGGCTGTCCGTGGGTGATTGTGGCACACATGGGCTGTCTGTTCAGTACACACAGGACGTCCGTGTGTGTCCGTCAGCACACACAAGACGTCTGTGGCTGTACGTGTGTGTCCGTGTGTGTCCGTCAGCACACACAGAACGTCAGTGGCTGTCCATCAGTACACATATCAGCACGCTAGTCCTTGGACTCAGCACGCTGGCCATTCCCGTGGACTGTTTGGGTGATTTTGGCCCACGTGGGCTGTCTGTTCAGTACACACAGGACGTCCGTGGGTGTCCGCCAGCACACACAGGACCTCTGTGGCTGTCCGTCAGCACACACATGACGTTCGTGGCTGTCTGTGTGTGTTTGACGGACACACAGGACGTCCGTGGCTGTCCATCAGTGCACATATCAGCACGCTGGTCCTTGGACTCAGCACGCTGGCCCTTCCCGTGGACTGTTCGGGTGATTTTTGCCCACGTGGGCTGTCTGGTCAGTACACACAGGACGTCCGTGGGTGTCCGTCAGCACACACAGGACGTCCGTGGGTGTCCGTCAGCACACACAAGACGTCCGTGGCTGTCCGTGTGTGTCCGTCGGCACACACAAGACTTCTGTGGCTGTCCGTGTGTGTCTGTGTATGTCCGTGTGTGTCCGTCAGCACACACAGGACGTCTGTGGCTGTCCATCAGTACACATATCAGCATGTTGGTCCTTGGACTCAGCACGCTGACCCTTCCTGTGGCATGTTCGAGTGATTTAGGCCCACGTGGGCAGTCTGTTCAATACACACAGGACGTCCGTGGGTGTCCGCCAGCACACACAAGACGTCCGTGGCTGTACGTGTGTGTCTGTGCGTGTCCGTCTGTGTCCATCAGCACACACAGGACGTCCGTGGCTGTCCATCAGTACACATATCAGCATGTTGGTCCTTAAACTCAGCACGCTGGCCCTTCCCGTGGACTGTTTGGGTGATTTTGGCCCACGTGGGCAGTCTGTTCAGTACACACAGGACGTCCGTGGGTGTCCGCCAGCACACACAGGACGTCTGTGGCTGTCCGTGGCTGTCCGTCCGCACACACAGGACGTCCGTGGCTGTATGTGTGTGCCCGTGTGTGTACGTGTGTGTCCGTCAGCACACACAGGACGTCTGTGGCTGTCCATCAGTACACATATCAGCATGTTGGTCCTTGGACTCAGCACGCTGACCCTTCCTGTGGCATGTTCGAGTGATTTAGGCCCACGTGGGCAGTCTGTTCAATACACACAGGACGTCCGTGGGTGTCCGCCAGAACACACAAGACGTCCGTGGTTGTACGTGTGTGTCTGTGCGTGTCCGTCTGTGTCCATCAGCACACACAGGACGTCTGTGGCTGTCCATCAGTACACATATCAGCACGTTGGTCCTTGAACTCAGCACGCTGGCCCTTCCCGTGGATGTTTGGGTGATTTTGGTCCACGTGGGCTGTCTGTTCAGTACACACAGGACGTCCGTGGGTGTCCGCCAGCACACACAGGACGTGTGGCTGTCCGTGGCTGTCCGTCAGCACACACAGGACGTCCGTGGCTGTATGTGTCCGTGTGTGTACGTGTGTCCGTCAGGACACACAAGATGTCTGTGGGTGTCCTTCAGCACACACAGGACGTCCGTGTGTGTCCGTCAGAACACACAGGACGTGTGTGGCTGTCCTTGTGTTTCCGTCTGTGTCCGTCAGCACACACAGGACGTCCGTGGCTGTCCATCAGTACACATATCAGCACGTTGGTCCTTGAACTCAGCACGCTGGCCCTTCCCGTGGATTGTTTGGGTGATTTTGGTCCACGTGGGCTGTCTGTTCAGTACACACAGGACGTCCGTGGGTGTCCGCCAGCACACACAGGACGTCCGTGGCTGTCCGTGGCTGTCCGTCAGCACACACAGGACGTCCGTGGATGTCCGTGTGTGTCCGTGTGTGTCCGTCAGCACACACAGAACGTCTATGTGTGTCCATCAGCACACACAGGACGTCTGTGGCTGTCCATGTGTGTCCGCCAGCACACACAGGACGTCTGTGGCTGTCCGTCAGCACACACATGACGTTCGTGGCTGTCTGTGTGTGTTTGACGACACACAGGACGTCCGTGGCTGTCCATCAGTACACATATCAGCACGTTGGTCCTTGGACTCAGCACGCTGACCCTTCCCGTGGACTGTTCGGGTGATTTTGGCCTATGTGGGCTGGTTGTTCAGTACACACAGGACATCCGTGGGTGTCCGCTAGCACACACAGGACGTCTGTGGCTGTCCGTGGCTGTCTGTCAGCACACACAGGACGTCTGTGGCTGTCTATGTGTGTCCGTGTGTGTCCGTCAGCACACACAGGACGTCCGTGGCTGTCCATCAGTACACATATCAGCACGCTGGTTCTTGGACTCAGCACGCTGGCCCTTCCTGTGGACTGTTTCGGTGATTATGGCCCATGTGGGCAGTCTGTTCACACATGGCGTTTGTGGGTGTCCGCCAGCACACACAGGACGTCCGTGGCAGTCCGTCAGCACACACAAGACGTCTGTGGCTGTCCGTGTGTGTCCGTGTGTGTCTGTCTGTGTCCGTCAGCACACACAGGACGTTTGTGGCTGTCCATCAGTACACATATCAGCACGTTGGTCCTTGGACTCAGCACGCTGGCCCGTCCCGTGGACTGTTTGGGTGATTTTGGCCCACGTGGGCGGTCTGTTCAGTACACACATGACATGCGTGGGTGACCGCCAGCACACACAGGACGTCCGTGGCTGTCTGTCATCACACACAGGACGTCCGTGGGGGTCCGTGTGTGTCTGTGGGTGTCCGCCAGCACACACAGGACGGCCTTGGCTGTCAGTGGCTGTCCGTCAGCACACACAGGATGTCCGGTTGTGTCCGTCACCACACACAGAACGTCCATGAGTGTTCGTGTGTGTCCGTGTGTGTCTGTCAGCCCACACAGGACGTCCGTGGCTGTCTATTAGTACACATATCAGCATGCTGGTCGTTGGACTCAGCACGCTGGCCCATCCCGTGGACTGTTTGGGTGATTTTGGCCCACGTGGGTTGTCTGTTCAGTACACACAGGACATCCGTGGGTGTCCGCCAGCACACACAGGACGTCTGTGGCTATCCGTGGCTGTCCGTCAGCACACACAAGACATCCGTGGCTGTCCGTGTGTGTGTGTCCGTGTGTGTCCGTCAGCACATACATGACGTCTGTGGCTGTCCATCAGTACACATATCAGCACGCTGGTCCTTGCACTCAGCACGCTGGTCCTTGCACTCAGCACGCTGGCCCTTCCCGTGGAATGTTCGGGTGATTTTGGCCCACGTGGGCTGTCTGTTCAGTACACACAGGATTTTCGTGGGTGTCGATCAGCACACACAGGACGTTCGTGAGTGTCTGTCAGCACACACATGACGTCTGTGGCTGTCTGTATGTGTCCGTCAGCACACATACGACGTCCGTGGCTGTCCATCAGTACTCATATCAGGACGTTGGTCCTTGGACTCAGCACACTGACCCTTCCCGTGGATTGTTTGGGTGATATTGGCCACGTGGGCTGTCTGTTCAGTACACACAGGACGTCTGTGGGTGTCCGCCAGCACACACAGGATGTCTGTGGCTGTCCGTGTGTGTCTGTGTCCGTCAGCACACAAAGGATGTTCCTGGCTCTCCATCAGTACACATATCAGCACGTTGGTCCTTGGACTCAGCACGCTGGCCCTTACTGTCATGTCCCCGATCCTAGATAGGATCGCCCGGACGGGCCATGGTGCGGGGAGACGCACCAGTCAGGTCATTAGACCTTGAGACAAGCGTATCATGGCCCTGAATGAAGGTTAAGGGCATCAGTCAGCTGAGACTTAACCAGGATACGATGGAAACAAGGGTAAAGGAGTTGAGTGAGTGTTTAGGCAGCTGGACGAGTGTTGGTTTGAGTTCAATCAGCTCGGTTCAGCTGGTATTCAGTTCACCATGATCTGTTCAGCTCACAGGAGCTGGTGGACTAGCTCACTCAGCTGGGAACAGCTGGAGGTCAGCTTAATCCAGTTGGACGGTGTGTTATGGTTCGGATCAGTGTGGACGAGTCCGGGACGGTTACTGGGCAAGCCGATGGTCCGGGTGCAGGATGGTTCGACCAAATTGGTCTTAAGCTCGGGACAGGGAGTGGACAAGTTTCCAGAGTGTGAGCTGAGGCTCAGTGATCGATTTGTCAAAGGAAGAAAAGGGGAGAAACCGCCAATGGGCGGTTATGGGACGGTTTTGGGAAGAAGGGATGTGATTTGGTAACTGTTCGCCCCGGCGGTTGGGGACAGTTTAAGTCGTCCTTGTCACGCCCCCAATCCTGAATAGGATTGTCGGGACGGCCATGGTTCGAGGAAACATGCAACCCTGTCTTAGGACATCAAGGCAAGCGTTCCATGGTCGAGAAAGAAGGTTAAGGACATAAGGAAACTTAGACTTAACCTTATACAAGCTAAGAGACAGCTAGGACGAGTAAGACGGTAGCTGGACGAAGTGGACGAGTAGCTCGGCCAGCTCAATGAAGCTAGGTTCAGTTCACACCAGTTCAGTCCCTACTAAGTCAGCACCACTAGCTGGACTACTAGCTCACTCAGCTGAGGCAGCTGAGAGTCAGCTCATCTCAGCTAGACGGACTGTCCGGGCTTTAGGCCGATGGTCCGGGTCCGGGTCAGTGGCGGGCTGTGAGGTCCGGCCATGAGGCGATGGGCTGTTGGGTCTTTGGACAAGGCCGTGGGCTAAGTCCAGGAGGCCTGGGGCGTGGGTTGGGCTTGTGACCGACCCCAAACCCAACCAGAAAGGGCGAAGGGATGCAAGTGGCCGAAAGGGGACAACCCTTGGCCGATGGTGCCCATTTACTAGCAAGTCGTGCCTGTTCGTGGGGCAAGACTTACCCCCTCGTTTTCTATAAATATGGGGGCTCTCTGGTCGATTTCATTATCCAATTCCAGAGTCAGAGAAAAACGTAGAGAGAAAGAAAGAGAGAAAGAGAGAGTTCCGGCCAAGAGAAAGGCCGATTGTGGTGGTGTAGTGTTCCGGCGACTCTGATCGTTTGAGAACTAACTCCGGTGAAGAATGGGAGATCAAGACAAGGAGAAGAGCATGGAGAACCCAGACGTGGTTCTCAAGGTATGTGATGGGCCGTGGCTCCATCAGACCGAACGGACGGTCCATGCGACCGCACCGCGGCTCTGCTCGGTTCCTAAGTCCCATCCGGCTCTCCTTATCTGTTTCAATTCGTTTCTCTTCTCTTCTCTCTGGTTAAACACGGAAGGTTGTGTTGGTTGAGTCCAAGGGACACGTCCCTAGGCTTTGGCCGAACATAACCAAACCGCTAGCCTAGACACGGGTCGGTTAGTCGGATGATCCGATCGCACCAAGACTGGGCGGTTAGGACGAACGGTTGGGAATGACCCAAAGGGCACGAGTTGTCAAGAGTCATGAGTGTCCAAGAGGCTCGAATGGCCAAAGGGTGCATGTTCCAAACTTTGTCTTTCGGGACAGGTTAGGACCGATCCTTATGGATCAGCCTATGGCTTGTCTAGTTAAGACAAGGTCACGGTTTGTCTAAGCCAAGGTAGAGTCTTAAGGTCTGACCGGTTGCTAAGCCTTTCGGATTAGGCTTGAGGCTTACTCGGCCGATTGGATCCAGGCCTAAGGCCAGATCAGGTAAGGGAGTCCGTTGGACCATTGAGCCGGACTCCATTGGCCGGTCGCACCTAGATTCTATCCGGTTAGACGGATTGGTCTTTGGGGACGATCCAGATCTGTTCGTGTGTTCTGTTTATCTATTCTGGACTATCTATCTGATTCTAAGTCAAGGGGTGGTTGGTTGAATGACTTAGGATACGGTAGGTAGGTTCACACGTTTTATGATTATGTTGACTGAGGTTTATCTAAGTTCTAGGAACCAAGCCAAGCATTGTGGAATCAATCCGTTCTATTCTCGGTTATGATGAATGCTTATCTGGTTGTGGTTTCAGGAACTAAGGATGGTTCTGGTCAAGCAAAGGAGCCGTGAAGGCTCGGTCAGTGAGAGGCTGTGTAACGTGTGGTTAGATGATGCTAGGGATGAACTAGTGATTGTCTATGAGACTGTTAAGAAGTTGTGTATTGAATCTCATGTTTCTAAGTAATACAAAGTTTATACATTGTTATTCCGCTGTGCAATCTGTTCCTTTGTTTATGAACCTCATATTCGAATATGACTTAGTAAATAAAAGACTTAAAATGGATCAAACAAGCAAAGAAATTAATAAGTAAGCCTGCGGACTCCATAAGGTCGAGAGGCCAGGGTTCGGGTCTTACAGTCCTCTCTCTCTGATTTCTGCCCATTCTGGTCGATTTTTACTCATTTTCACACAGAGAGAAACACAGAGTAAATTCAAGAGAGAAAGAGAGACACAAACCTTGGATTGGCCGATTTGATCCAAGAGATTGTTCTTGAGTGTTCCTGGTGTGTTTGGGCGTGTGATCAAGAGGATGGATTTGAGGCAGAAAGACAAGGAGAAAGAGAAGGAAGTCGCCCCTGTAGACCGAACTCCTAAGGTGAGAGGTGTGGCCAAGAGTAACCGGACAAGGCCGCGGATGATGGCCGTGTGAGTCTGGCCGGTTTGGATCGATTGGCCACTCCTTACTCTGACTTCTTCTACTCTGTTTCTTCATATATGTTGTGCTATGGATTGTTTTATGATATTACAGGGAAGGATCCATCGATCTTAAGGCCTTGGCCTGATCAAATCCCCATGAAAGTCCCTTGTTCTTGTGTGGGCTGTTCATGGCTGTACGTGTGTGTCCGTCAGCACACACAAAACGTCAGTGGCTGTCCATCAGTACATATATCAGCAAGCTAGTCCTTGGACTCAGCACGCTGGCCATTCCCGTGGACTGTTTGGGTGATTTTGGCTTACGTGGGCTGTCTGTTCAGTACACACAGGACGTCCGTGGGTGTCCGCCAGCATACACAGGACGTCTGTGGCTGTCCGTCAGCACACACATGACGTCTGTGGCTGTCTGTGTGTGTCCGTGTGTGTTCGTCAGGACACACAGGACGTCCGTGGCTGTCCATCAGTGCACATATCAGCACGCTGGTCCTTGGACTCAGCACGCTGGCCCTTCCCGTGGACTGTTCGGGTGATTTTTGCCCACGTGGGCTGTCTGGTCAGTACACACAGGACGTCTGTGGGTGTCCGTCAGCACACACAGGACGTCCGTGGGTGTCCGTCAGCACACACAGGACGTCCGTGGGTGTCCGTCAGCACACACAAGACGTCCGTGGCTGTCTGTGTGTGTCCGTGTGTGTCCTTCGGCACACACAGGACGTCTGTGGCTGTCCATCAGTACACATATCAGCACGCTGGTCCTTGGACTCAGCACGCTGGCCCTTCCCGTGGACTGTTCGGGTGATTTTCGCCAACGTGGGCTGTCTGTTCAGTACACACAGGACGTCCGTGGGTGTCCGTCAGTACAAATAGGACATCCGTGTTTGTCCGTCAGCACACACAGGATGTCTGTGGCTGTCCGTGTCCGTGTGTGTCCGTCAGCACACACAGGACGTCCGTGGCTGTCCATCAGTGCACATATCAGCACGTTGGTCCTTGGACTCAGCACGCTAGCCCTTCCTGTGGACTGTTTGGGTGATTTTGGCCCACGTGGGCTGTCTGTTCAGTACACACAGGACGTCCGTGGGTGTCCGCCAGCACACACAGGACATCCGTGGCTGTCTGTAGCTGTCTGTTAGCACACACAGGATGTCCGTGGCTGTCCGTGTGTGTCCGTCAGCACACACAAGACGTCCGTGGGTGTCCGTCAGCACACACAGGTTGGTTTTCCTTGAGAAGTTGGCTCTGGGTTTCTCCTACCATGGCTTCCTGAAAACACTCTCAAAGATCAAGTGAAAGATATGGGGAGTGATGGTTAAGTAAGATACAATGGAAAGAATGCAAAACTAATTAAAGCTTAAACCGAGAAATATGCCAATGTGAACCGAAATGAAATCAATTATGCAAAATGATTTTTCTTTTGATTTTTTTGATGCAAGCATGAAATAAATCAGTATGGGATGCTTATGAACAATAAATGGAAAGAAAATATAGAAACAAACTAACAATGATATTTCTTTTTGAGTTTTTAGTTTAAGAAATGCAATAAACCTATCAATATGGAACAAAAGATTCAAACTTATGATGAATGATTTTTTTTTTAAATGCAGCAATATAATATGCACGAAATACTTTAGCTAAAATGGTCTAATAAAATAACTAGGATGATTTTTAAACTTGATATGCAATGCAAAAGAAAAATGGAAACAACTTAAATGCAGATTTGTTTTATGGGTTTTCTTTTATGGAAACTAATGAATGCAAACACTATGACTAATTTTTTTTTGAATTTTCGTGGATCAAACTACCTAAAAACTTCTTCTTTCTTTTTCTTTTCTGGTTTATAGGAATGATGTACAGCAAGAACAGAAAAACAAAACTTGAAACAAGAAGACAGTTTTTATGGATTTTTGGTTTATTAATGTAAAAATAAATGCAAGCAATGAATGATGCAAGGATAGAATGACCTGATTCAGGAGCTTGAGCTCTGATACCAAAATGTTGTAGGCACAGGGGGGGGGGGGGGGGGGGGGTGTAATCCACGAATTGGTTGAATGGTGGAACCAAGGTTTAAACCTGAAAACAAAGAGAACCGGTTTTTATGAGGTTTTAGAGTTTTATAATGCAAACAGAAACAATTATGAAAACGAATGAGATGATGATGATAATGATAATAAAACAAGATAAATAAACAAAGAGAAGGGATAGATATGGCGGAATCAAGCTGCTGGATGTGTATCACTCTCAGCTTGATTAGAAGATGAACTGAAGTGGATTTGCGGAGGAAGGTTTGATTGAATCTCTCAATCTGATGGAATGATGGATCGAAGTGATTGACTCTCTCAATCTGTGTACTGAGCTTGTTTGATTTGCACAAACAAACTAGTCTCACGAAATCAATAAGACAACAAAGAATCTCTCTTTGAATCCTAAAGACCGATATTTTATACAAAGAACAACTTTGATAAAACTGAATAAACTTTTTATTAACTTGGTGATTAAGGGTTATCTTTACAATGGACGTCTAGGAGCTTATATAATGCTCAGAGACAAAGGTCCTAACGTTCTAAAACAAATAGAAAATGAAACAAATCAAAACTAAGAAAGAAATAAAAAACTAGCCGTTGGAGCCTTTTGTGGAATTTTGGCTCCAAGTAAAGAATCTGATCTTTCTTGAACCTGGATGGTTTAAGGGGATAAGAGAGCTTCCTTGGGATCTTCTGGATGGCTTGGAAGATTCTGATGTCGTGCATAAGCTCAAAGAAAAAGAGCTGTTGGAGTTTGAATGCAAGAGCTTCCAAATAAGGCAAGTTGGAGTTAATGAGGATCCTTTTGATCCTATATTGGCTGGTGCAAGGTATGGACTTGTAGAACTCCTCTTGGCCGTGTATGATGTCTCCTGATTGGTTGAAATGCTCTCCTGGTCGCCAATGTCTGGTTTGAAGCTGATTAAACCGGCTAGCTACCAATTGAGGCAAGTGTAGAACTGGTTTGGCCGGTTTTGGAGATTGGATCATAACTTCATAATTCCGTGGCCATTTCTCCTGGTATTGAGCTTTCTGGAAGGCTGAGAGATTCCTCTTGGTTCAGGCCGCTCCTTCCTTGGGCTGGAATCTCCTTCTAAAGTCGGGTACTCGCAGATGGACGGGCTGGAAAACCTCTGACTTGTAAAATTCATAACTTCTTGCTCTGTTAATATTTTGGCTCGATTCCAATTGGCCTGGACTCCGTCTTGAGTGTAGAATCCATAAATATTAGCCTCGTGATTTAAACCCTCCTGGTTTGTAAGATATGGCATTATTAGTGCACGTATGTCCTGGTTTAAGCCTTGGCTGGTTGAGTAGGGCTTTGGGTTGACCTCCGGTTCAGTTGCTGATCTGATGACCATATCACACAGGACGTCCATGGCTGTCCGTGTGTGTCCATGTGTGTCCATCAGAACACACAGGACGTCCGTGGCTGTCCATCAGTACACATATCAGCACGTTTGTCACGCCCCCAATCCTGAATAGGATAGTTGGGACGGCCATGGTTCGATGAAACGTACAAGCCAGTCTTAAGACATCAAGGCAAGCGTTCCATGGTCGAGAAAGAAGGTTAAGGATATAAGGAAACTTAGACTTAACCTTATACAAGCTAAGAGACAGCTAGGACGAGTAAGACGGTAGCTAGGACGAAGTGGACGAGTAGCTCGGCCAGCTCAAGGAAGCTAGGTTCAGTTCACTCCAGCTCAGTCCCTACTAAGTCAGCTCCACTAGCTGGACTACTAGCTCACTCAGCTGAGGCAGCTGAGAGTCAGCTCATCTCAGCTAGACGGACTGTCTGGGCTTTAGGCCGATGGTCCGGGTCCGGGTCAGTGGCGGGCTGTGAGGTCCGGCCATGAGGCCATGGGCTGTTGGGTCCTTGGGCAAGGCCGTGGGCTGTGTGCAGGAGGCCTCGGGCGTGGGTTGGCCTTGTGGCCGACCCCAAACCCAATCAGAAAGGGCGAAGGGATGCAAGTGGCCGAAAGGGGGCAACTCTTGGCCGATGGTGCCCATTCTCTAGCAAGTCGTGCCTGTTCGTGGGGCAAGACTTACCCCCTCGTTTTCTATAAATATGGGGGCACTCTGGTCGATTTCATTATCCAATTCCAGAGTAAAAATAGTCAGAGAAAAACGTAGAGAGAAAGAAAGAGAGAAAGAGAGAGTTCCGGCCAAGAGAAAGGCCGATTGTGGTGGTGTTGTGTTCCGGCGACTCTGATCGTTTGAGAACAAACTCCGGTCAAGAATGGGAGATAAAGACAAGGAGAAGAGCATGGAGAACCCAGACGTGGTTCACAAGGTATGTGATGGGCCGTGGCTCCATCAGACCGAACGGACGGTCCATGCGACCGCACCGCGGCTCTGCTCGGTTCCTAAGTCCCATCCGGCTCTCCTTATCTATTTCAATTCGTTTCTCTTCTCTTCTCTCTGGTTAAACACGGAAGGTTGTGTTGGTTGAGTCCAAGGGACACGTCCCTAGGCTTTGGCCGAACATAACCAGACCGCTAGCCTAGACACGGGTCGGTTAGACGGATGATCCGATCGCACCAAGACTGGGCGGTTAGGACGAACGGTTGGGAATGACCCAAAGGGCACGAGTTGTCAAGAGTCATGAGTGTTCAAAGGTTGTGAGTTGCCAAAGGGTGTCAGGGACCAAAAGGTACGAGTTACCAAAGGTTGCGAACATCAAAAGGTACGAGGACCAAGAGGCACGATTGGCCAAAGGGTGCATGTTCCAAATGGCGTCTTTCGGGACAGGTTAGGACCGATCCTTATGGATCAGCCTATGGCTTGTCTAGTTAAGACAAGGTCACGGTTTGTCTAAGCCAAGGTAGAGTCGCAAGGTCTGACCGGTTGCTAAGCCTTCCGGATTAGGCTTGAGGCTTACTAGGCCGGTTGGATCCAGGCCTAAGGCCGGATCAGGTAAGGGAGTCCGTTGGGCCATTGAGCCGGACTCCATTGGCCGGTCGCACCTAGATTCTATCCGGATAGACGGATTGGTCTTTGGGGACGATCCGGATCTGTTCGTGTGTTCTGTTTATCTATTCTGGACTATCTATCTGATTCTAAGTCAAGGGGTGGTTGGTTGAATGACTTAGGATACGGTAGGTAGGTTCATACGTTTTATGATTATGTTGACTGAGGTTTATCTAAGTTCTTGGAACCAAGCCAAGCATTGTAGAATCAATCCGTTCTATTCTCGGTTATGATTAATGCTTATCTGGTTGTGGTTTCAGGAACTAAGGATGGTTCTGGTCAAGCCAAGGAGCCGTGAAGGCTCGGTCAGTGAGAGGCTGTGTAACGTGTGGTTAGATGATGCTAGGGATGAACTAGTGATTGTCTATGAGACTGTTAAGAAGTTGTGTATTGAATCTCATGTTTCTAAGTAATACAAAGTGTATACATTGTTATTCCGCTGTGCAATCTGTTCCTTTGTTTATGAGCCTCATATTCGAATATGACTTAGTAACTAATAGACTTAAAAATGGATCAAACAAGCAGAGAAATTAATAAGTAAGCCTGCGGACTCCATCAGGTCGAGAGGCCAGGGTTCGGGTCTTACAAGTTGGTATCAGAGCATGCTTGATTCTAGGATAGTTGGGTTAGGCAGTCCACACACACTTCCTGCTTTTAAACATAGCACTGGAGGTCATGTGAAGCATGCTAAAAATCAGATATATGTTCATTGTTTGACTCAGCACATGGTTCGGATAGTAATGTTTAAAGCAGTAATGATATATGGTCATTGTTTGACTCATATTTCTTTTTCAGAGCAAACATAACACTTAGAGCAATTTAGGCTTTTTCCGTTTTTGTTATTTCGAGCTGCGACTCAATTAGGTTTAGCCGTCTTAGGGTACTAGAACTAGGAATCTCGCCGACAGCTCTCGAGCCCAGGCTTATACCTTGTTGTAAACGCTCATACGCAGATTCGGAATAAGATCTACATTGCTCTCTTTTCGATTTCTTATTTCATCGTTGTTATTCTCGTGTTCTGATTGAGGCAAGTGTAGAACTGGTTTGGCCGGTTTTGGAGATTGGATCATAACTTCATAATTCCGTGGCCATTTTCTCCTGGTATTGAGCTTTCTGGAAGGCTGAGAGATTCCTCTTGGTTCAGGCCGCTCCTTCCTTGGGCTGGAATCTCCTTCTAAAGTCGGGTACTCGCAGATGGACGGGCTGGAAAACCTCTGACTTGTAAAATTCATAACTTCTTGCTCTGTTAATATTTTGGCTCGATTCCAATTGGCCTGGACTCCTTCTTGAGTGTAGAATCCATAAATATTAGCTCGTGATTTAAACCCTCCTGGTTTGTAAGATATGGCATTATTAGTGCACGTATGTCCTGGTTTAAGCCTTGGCTGGTGAGTAGGGCTTTGGGTTGACCTCCGGTTCAGTTGCTGATCTGATGACCATATCAGACAGGACGTCCGTGGCTGTCCGTGTGTGTCCATGTGTGTCGTCAGAACACACAGGACGTCCGTGGCTGTCCATCAGTACACATATCAGCACGTTTGTCACGCCCCCAATCCTGAATAGGATAGTTGGGACGGCCATGGTTCGATGAAACGTACAAGCCAGTCTTAAGACATCAAGGCAAGTGTTCCATGGTCGAGAAAGAAGGTTAAGGATATAAGGAGGAAACTTAGACTTAACCTTATACAAGCTAAGAGACAGCTAGGACGAGTAAGATGGTAGCTAGGACGAAGTGGACGAGTAGCTCGCCCAGCTCAAGGAAGCTAGGTTAAGTTCACTCCAGCTCAGTCCCTACTAAGTCAGCTCCACTAGCTGGACTACTAGCTCACTCAGCTGAGGCAGCTGAGAGTCAGCTCATCTCAGCTAGACGGACTGTCCGGGCTTTAGGCCGATGGTCCGGGTCCGGGTCAGTGGCGGGCTGTGAGGTCCGGCCATGAGGCCATGGGCTGTGGGTCCTTGGGCAAGGCCGTGGGCTGTGTGCAGGAGGCCTGGGGCGTGGGTTGGGCTTGTGGCCGACCCCAAACCCAATCAGAAAGGGCGAAGGGATGCAAGTGGCCGAAAGGGGGCAACTCTTGGCCGATGGTGCCATTCGCTAGCAAGTCGTGCTGTTCGTGGGGCAAGACTTACCCCCTCGTTTTCTATAAATATGGGGGCACTCTGGTCGATTTCATTATCCAATTCCAAAGTAAAAATAGTCAGAGAAAAACGTAGAGAGAAAGAAAGAGAGAAAGAGAGAGTTCCGGCCAAGAGAAAGGCCGATTGTGGTGGTGTTGTGTCCGGCGACTCTGATCGTTTGAGAACTAACTCCGGTCAAGAATGGGAGATCAAGACAAGGAGAAGAGCATGGAGAACCCAGACGTGGTTCACAAGGTATGTGATGGGCCGTGGCTCCATCAGACCGAACGGACGGTCCATGCGACCGCACCGCGGCTCTGCTCGGTTCCTAAGTCCCATCCGGCTCTCCTTATCTATTTCAATTCGTTCTCTTCTCTTCTCTCTGGTTTAAACACGGAAGGTTGTGTTGGTGAGTCCAAGGGACACGTCCCTAGGCTTTGGCCGAACATAACCAGACCGCTAGCCTAGACACGGGTCGGTTAGACGGATGATCCGATCGCACAAGACTGGGCGGTTAGACGAACGTTGGGAATGACCCAAAGGGCACGAGTTGTCAAGAGTCATGAGTGTTCAAAGGTTGTGAGTTGCCAAAGGGTGTCAGGACCAAAAGGTACGAGTTACCAAAGGTTGCGAACATCAAAAGGTACGAGGACCAAGAGGCACGATTGGCCAAAGGGTGCATGTTCCAAATGGCGTCCTTTCGGGACAGGTTTGGACCGATCCTTATGGATCAGCCTATGGCTGGTCTAGTTAAGACAAGATCACGGTTTGTCTAAGCCAAGGTAGAGTCGCAAGGTCTGACCGGTTGCTAAGCCTTCGGATTAGGCTTGAGGCTTACTAGGCCGGTTGGATCCGGCCTAAGGCCGGATCAGGTAAGGAGTCTGTTGGGCCATTGAGCCGGACTCCATTGGCCGGTCGCACTAGATTCTATCGGATAGACGGATTGGTCTTTGGGGACGCTCGGATCTGTTCGTGTGTTCTGTTTATCTATTCTGGACTATCTATCTGATTCTAAGTCAAGGGGTGGTTGGTTGAATGACTTAGGATACGGTAGTAGGTTCATACGCTTTATGATTATGTTGACTGAGGTTTTATCTAAGTTCTTGGAACCAAGCC
>NW_026014604.1:0-20000 GCF_020379485.1 Brassica napus
CGGCGCCGTTGGTGGGGCAAGTCTGTGATTCCCACTAGCACGAGACCAGGGCAACAAAGGGGTGACTGAAGTCCACAGGGGGTCGTGGTGTCCGCCAGCACACACCAGACGTCCCTGCTGTAACGTGTGTTCTGTGGTGTCCGTTCTGTGTCCATCAGCACACACAGGACGTCTGTGGCTGTCCATCAGTACACATATCCATGTTGGTCCTTAAACTCACACCTGGCCCTTCCGTGGACTGTTTGGGTGATTTTTGCCCACGTGGGCTGTCTGTCAGTACACACAGACGTCCGTGGGTGTCCGCCAGCACACACAGGACGTCTGTGGCTGTCCGTGGCTGTCCGTGTCCGCACACACAGGACGTCTTCTTGCTGTATGTGTTCCGTGTGTGTCGTGTGTGTCCGTCAGCACACACAGGACGTCTGTGGCTGTCCATCAGTACACATATCAGCATGTTGGTCCTTGGACTCAGCACGCTGACCCTTCCTGTGGCATGTTCGAGTGATTTAGGCCCACGTGGGCAGTCTGTTCATACACACAGACGTCCGTGGGTGTCCGCCAGAACACACAAGACGTCCGTGGTTGTACTGGTGTTCTGTGCGTGTCCGTCTGTGTCCATCAGCACACACAGGACGTCTGTGGCTGTCCATCATACACATATCAGCATGTTGGTCCTAAACTCAGCACACGCTGGCCCTTCCGTGGACTGTTCTGGGTGATTTTGGCCCACGTGGGCAGTCTGTTCAGTACACACAGGACGTCCGTTGGTGTCCGCCAGCACACACAGGACGTCTGTGGCTGTCCGTGGCTGTCCGTCCGCACACACAGGACGTCCGTGGCGGTGTATGTGTGTGCCCGGTGGAGTGTGTACGTGTGGGTGTCCGTCAGGACACACAAAGATGTCTGTGGGCTGTCCTTTAGCAAACACAGGACAGGATCGTGTGTGTCCGTCAGAAACACACAGGACGTGGGTGTGTGGCTCCGTGTGTTTCCGTCTGTGTCCGTCAGCACACACATGACGTCCGTGGCTGTCCATCAGTCCACAAATCAGCACGTTGGTCCTTGAACTCAGCAACGCTGGCCCTTCCTTGGATTGTATTGGGGACGATTTTTGGTCCCGTGGGCTGTCTTGTTCATTACACACAGGACGTCCGTGTGGGGGTTGTCGGCAGCACACACACAGGATGTCCGTGGCTGTCCGTGGCTGTCCGTCAGCACACACAGGACGTCCGTGGATGTCCGTGTGTGTCCGTGTTGTCCGTCAGCACACACAGAACGTCTATGTGTGTCCATCAGCACACACAGGACGTCTGTGCTGTCCATGTGTGTCCGCCAGCACACAGGACGTCTGTGGCTGTCCGTCAGCACACACATGACGTTCGTGGCTGTCTGTGTGTGTTTGACGGACACACAGGACGTCCGTGGCTGTCCATCAGTACACATATCAGCACGTTGGTCTTGGACTCAGCACGCTGACCCTTCCCGTGGACTGTTCGGGTGATTTTGGCCTATGTGGGCTGGTTGTTCAGTACACACAGGACATCCGTGGGTGTCCGCTAGCACACACAGGACGTCTGTGGCTGTCCGTGGCTGTCTGTCAACACACACAGGACGTCTGTGGCTGTCTATGTGTGTCCGTGTGTGTCCGTCAGCACACACAGGACGTCCGTGGCTGTCCATCAGTACACATATCAGCACGCTGGTTCTTGGACTCAGCACGCTGGCCCTTCCTGTGGACTGTTTCGGTGATTATGGCCCATGTGGGCAGTCTGTTCAGTACATGGCGTTTGTGGGTGTCCGCCAGCACACACAGGACGTCCGTGGCAGTCCGTCAGCACACACAAGACGTCTGTGGCTGTCCGTGTGTGTCCGTTGTGTCTGTCGTCTGTGTCCGTCAGCACACAAAGGACGTTTGTGGCTGTCCATCAGTACACATATCAGCACGTTGGTCCTTGGACTCAGCACGCTGGCCCGTCCCGTGGACTGTTTGGGTGATTTTGGCCCACGTGGGCTGTCGGTTCAGTACACACATGACATGCGTGGGTGACCGCCAGCACACAGGACGTCCGTGGCGTCTGTCTGTCATCACACACAGGACGTCCGTGGGGTCCGTGTGTGTCTGTGGGTGTCCGCCAGCACACACAGGACGGCCTTGGCTGTCAGTGGCTGTCCGTCAGCACACACAGGATGTCCGGTTGTGTCCGTCACCACACACAGAACGTCCATGAGTGTTCGTGTGTGTCCGTGTGTGTCTGTCAGCCCACACAGGACGTCCGTGGCTGTCTATTAGTACACATATCCGCATGCTGGTCCTTGGACTCAGCACGCTGCTGGCCCATCCCGTGGACTGTTTGGGTGATTTTGGCACACGTGGGTTTGTCTGTTCAGTACACACAGGACATCCGTGGGTGTCCGCCAGCACACACAGGACGTCTGTGGCTATCCGTGGCTGTCCGTCAGCACACACAAGAATCCGTGGCTGTCCGTGTGTGTGTGTCCGTGTGTGTCCGTCACACACACACATGACGTCTGTGGCTGTCCATCAGTACACATATCAGCACGCTGGTCCTTGCACTCAGCACGCTGGTCCTTGCACTCAGCACGCTGGCCCTTCCCGTGGAATGTTCGGGTGATTTTGGCCCACGTGGGCTGTCTGTTCAGTACACACAGGATTTTTCGTGGGTGTCGATCAGCACACACAGGACGTTCGTGTGTGTCTTCTCAGCACACACATGACGTCTGTGGCTGTCTGTATGTGTCCGTCAGCACACATACGACGTCCTTGGCTGTCCATCAGTACACATATCAGGACTTTGGTCCTTGGACTCAGCACACTGACCCTTCCCGTGGATTGGTTGGGTGATATTGGCCACGTGGGCTGTCTGTTCAGTACACACAGGACGTCTGTGGGTGTCCGCCAGCACACACAGGATGTCTGTGGCTGTCCGTGTGTGTCTGTGTCCGTCAGCACACAAGGATGTTCCTGGCTCTCCATCAGTACACATATCAGCACGTTGGTCCTTGGACTCAGCACGCTGGCCCTTACTGTCATGTCCCCGATCCTAGATAGGATCGCCCGGACGGGCCATGGTGCGGGGAGACGCACCAGTCAGGTCATTAGACCTTGAGACAAGCGTATCATGGCCCTGAATGAAGGTTAAGGGCATCAGTCAGCTGAGACTTAACCAGGATACGATGGAAACAAGGGTAAAGGAGTTGAGTGAGTGTTTAGGCAGCTGGACGAGTGTTGGTTTGAGTTCGATCAGCTCGGTTCAGCTGGTATTCAGTTCACCATGATCTGTTCAGCTCACAGGAGCTGGTGGACTAGCTCACTTGGCTGGGAACAGCTGGAGGTCAGCTTAATCCAGTTGGACGGTGTGTTATGGTTCGGATCAGTGTGGACGAGTCCGGGACGGTTACTGGGCAAGCCGATGGTCCGGGTGCAGGATGGTTCGACCAAATTGGTCTTAAGCTCGGGACAGGGAGTGGACAAGTTCCAGAGTGTGAGCTGAGGCTCAGTGATCGATTTGTCAAAGGAAGAAAGGGGGAGAAACCGCCAATGGGCGGTTATGGGACGGTTTTGGGAAGAAGGGATGTGATTTGGTAACTGTTCGCCCGGCGGTTGGGGACAGTTTAAGTCGTCCTTGTCACGCCCCCAATCCTGAATAGGATTGTCGGGACGGCCATGGTTCGAGGAAACATGCAACCCAGTCTTAGGACATCAAGGCAAGCGTTCCATGGTCGAGAAAGAAGGTTAAGGACATAAGGAAACTTAGACTTAACCTTATACAAGCTAAGAGACAGCTAGGACGAGTAAGACGGTAGCTGGACGAAGTGGACGAGTAGCTGGCCAGCTCAATGAAGCTAGGTTCAGTTCACACCAGTTCAGTCCCTACTAAGTCAGCACCACTAGCTGGACTACTAGCTCACTCAGCTGAGGCAGCTGAGAGTCAGCTCATCTCAGCTAGACGGACTGTCCGGGCTTTAGGCCGATGGTCCGGGTCCGGGTCAGTGGCGGGCTGTGAGGTCCGGCCATGAGGCGATGGGCTGTTGGGTCTTTGGACAAGGCCGTGGGCTAAGTCCAGGAGGCGTGGGGCGTGGGTTGGGCTTGTGACCGACCCCAAACTAAACCAGAAAGGGCGAAGGGATGCAAGTGGCCGAAAGGGGACAACCCTTGGCCGATGGTGCCCATTTACTAGCAAGTCGTGCCTGTTCGTGGGGCAAGACTTACCACCTCGTTTTCTATAAATATGGGGGCTCTCTGGTCGATTTCATTATCCAATTCCAGAGTCAGAGAAAAACGTAGAGAGAAAGAAAGAGAGAAAGAAAGAGTTCCGGCCAAGAGAAAGGCCGATTGTGGTGGTGTAGTGTTCCGGCGACTCTGATCGTTTGAGAACTAACTCCAGTGAAGAATGGGAGATCAAGACAAGGAGAAGAGCATGGAGAACCCAGACGTGGTTCTCAAGGTATGTGATGGGCCGTGGCTCCATCAGACCGAACGGACGGTCCACGCGACCGCACCGCGGCTCTGCTCGGTTCCTAAGTCCCATCCGGCTCTCCTTATCTGTTTCAATTCGTTTCTCTTCTCTTCTCTCTGGTTAAACACGGAAGGTTGTGTTGGTTGAGTCCAAGGGACACGTCCCTAGGCTTTGGCCGAACATAACCAAACCGCTAGCCTAGACACGGGTCGGTTAGTCGGATGATCCGATCGCACCAAGACTGGGCGGTTAGGACGAACGGTTGGGAATGACCCAAAGGGCACGAGTTGTCAAGAGTCATGAGTGTCCAAGAGGCTCGAATGGCCAAAGGGTGCATGTTCCAAACTTTGTCTTTCGGGACAGGTTAGGACCGATCCTTATGGATCAGCCTATGGCTTGTCTAGTTAAGACAAGGTCACGGTTTGTCTAAGCCAAGGTAGAGTCTTAAGGTCTGACCGGTTGCTAAGCCTTCGGATTAGGCTTGAGGCTTACTCGGCCGATTGGATCCAGGCCTAAGGCCGATCAGGTAAGGGAGTCCGTTGACCATTGAGCCGGACTCCATTGGCCGGTCGCACCTAGATTCTATCCGGTTAGACGGATTGGTCTTTGGGGACGATCCAGATCTGTTCGTGTGTTCTGTTATCTATTCTGGACTATCTATCTGATTCTAAGTCAAGGGGTGGTTGGTTGAATGACTTAGGATACGGTAGGTAGGTTCATACGTTTTATGATTATGTTGACTGAGGTTTATCTAAGTTCTAGGAACCAAGCCAAGCATTGTGGAATCAATCCGTTCTATTCTCGGTTATGATGAATGCTTATCTGGTTGTGGTTTCAGGAACTAAGGATGGTTCTGGTCAAGCAAAGGAGCCGTGAAGGCTCGGTCAGTGAGAGGCTGTGTAACGTGTGGTTAGATGATGCTAGGGATGAACTAGTGATTGTCTATGAGACTGTTAAGAAGTTGTGTATTGAATCTCATGTTTCTAAGTAATACAAAGTTTATACATTGTTATTCCGCTGTGCAATCTGTTCCTTTGTTTATGAACCTCATATTCGAATATGACTTAGTAAATAAAAGACTTAAAATGGATCAAACAAGCAAAGAAATTAATAAGTAAGCCTGCGGACTCCATAAGGTCGAGAGGCCAGGGTTCGGGTCTTACAGTCCTCTCTCTCTGATTTCTGCCCATTCTGGTCGATTTTTACTCATTTTCACACAGAGAGAAACACAGAGTAAATTCAAGAGAGAAAGAGAGACACAAACCTTGGATTGGCCGATTTGATCCAAGAGATTGTTCTTGAGTGTTCCTGGTGTGTTTGGGCGTGTGATCAAGAGGATGGATTTGAGGCAGAAAGACAAGGAGAAAGAGAAGGAAGTCGCCCCTGTAGACCGAACTCCTAAGGTGAGAGGTGTGGCCAAGAGTAACCGGACAAGGCCGCGGATGATGGCCGTGTGAGTCTGGCCGTTTGGATCGATTGGCCACTCCTTACTCTGACTTCTTCTACTCTGTTTCTTCATATATGTTGTGCTATGGATTGTTTTATGATATTACAGGGAAGGATCCATCGATCTTAAGGCCTTGGCCTGATCAAATCCCATGAAAGTCCCTTGTTCTTGTGTGGGCTGTTCATGGCTGTACGTGTGTGTCCGTCAGCACACACAAAACGTCAGTGGCTGTCCATCAGTACATATATCAGCAAGCTAGTCCTTGGACTCAGCACGCTGGCCATTCCCGTGGACTGTTTGGGTGATTTGGCCTACGTGGGCTGTCTGTTCAGTACACACAGGACGTCCGTGGGTGTCCGCCAGCATACACAGGACGTCTGTGGCTGTCCGTCAGCACACACATGACGTCTGTGGCTGTCTGTGTGTGTCGGTGTGTGTTCGTCATGACACACAGGACGTCCGTGGCTGTCCATCAGTGCACATATCAGCACGCTGGTCCTTGGACTCAGCACGCTGGCCCTTCCCGTGGACTGTTCGGGTGATTTTTGCCCACGTGGGCTGTCTGGTCAGTACACACAGGACGTCTGTGGGTGTCCGTCAGCACACACAGGACGTCCGTGGGTGTCCGTCAGCACACACAGGACGTCTGTGGGTGTCCGTCAGCACACACAAGACGTCCGTGGCTGTCTGTGTGTGTCCGTGTGTGTCCTTCGGCACACACAGGACGTCTGTGGCTGTCCATCAGTACACATATCAGCACGCTGGTCCTTGGACTCAGCACGCTGGCCCTTCCCGTGGACTGTTCGGGTGATTTTCGCCAACGTGGGCTGTCTGTTCTGTACACACAGGACGTCCGTGGGTGTCCGTCAGTACAAATAGGACATCCGTGTTTGTCCGTCAGCACACACAGGATGTCTGTGGCTGTCCATGTGTGTCCGTGTGTGTCCGTCAGCACACACAGGACGTCCGTGGCTGTCCATCAGTGCACATATCAGCACGTTGGTCCTTGGACTCAGCACGATAGCCCTTCCTGTGGACTGTTTGGGTGATTTTGGCCCACGTGGGCTGTCTGTTCAGTACACACAGGACGTCCGTGGGTGTCCGCCAGCACACACAGGACATCCGTGGCTGTCTGTAGCTGTCTGTTAGCACACACAGGATGTCCGTGGCTGTTCGTGTGTGTCCGTCAGCACACACAAGACGTCTGTGGGTGTCCGTCAGAACACACAGGTTGGTTTTCCTTGAGAAGTTGGCTCTGGGTTTCTCCTACCATGGCTTCCTGAAAACACTCTCAAAGATCAAGTGAAAGATATGGGGAGTGATGGTTAAGTAAGATACAATGGAAAGAATGCAAAACTAATTAAAGCTTAAACCGAGAAATATGCCAATGTGAACCTAAATGAAATCAATTATGCAAAATGATTTTTCTTTTGATTTTTTTGATGCAAGCATGAAATAAATCAGTATGGGATGCTTATGAACAATAAATGGAAAGAAAATATAGAAACAAACTAACAATGATATTTCTTTTTGAGTTTTTAGTTTAAGAAATGCAATAAACCTATCAATATGGAACAAAAGATTCAAACTTATGATGAATGATTTTTTTTTTAAATGCAGCAATATAATATGCACGAAATACTTTAGCTAAAATGGTCTAATAAAATAACTAGAATGATTTTTAAACTTGATATGCAATGCAAAAGAAAAATGGAAACAACTTAATGCAGATTTGTTTTATGGGTTTTATTTTATGGAAACTAATGAATGCAAACACTATGACTAATTTTTTTTTGAATTTTCGTGGATCAAACTACCTAAAAACTTCTTCTTTCTTTTTCTTTTCTGGTTTATAGGAATGATGTACAGCAAGAACAGAAAAACAAAACTTGAAACAAGAAGACAGTTTTTATGGATTTTTGGTTTATTAATGTAAAAATAAATGCAAGCAATGAATGATGCAAGGATAGAATGACCTGATTCAGGAGCTTGAGCTCTGATACCAAAATGTTGTAGGCACAGGGGGGGGGGGGGGGGGGGGGGGTGTAACCACGAATTGGTTGAATGGTGGAACCAAGGTTTTAAACCTGAAAACAAAGAGAACCGGTTTTTATGAGGTTTTAGAGTTTTATAATGCAAACAGAAACAATTATGAAAACGAATGAGATGATGATGATAATGATAATAAAACAAGATAAATAAACAAAGAGAAGGGATAGATATGGCGGAATCAAGCTGCTGGATGTGTATCACTCTCAGCTTGATTAGAAGATGAACTGAAGTGGATTTGCGGAGGAAGGTTTGATTGAATCTCTCAATCTGATGGAATGATGGATCGAAGTGATTGACTCTCTCAATCTGTGTACTGAGCTTGTTTGATTTGCACAAACAAACTAGTCTCACGAAATCAATAAGACAACAAAGAATCTCTCTTTGAATCCTAAAGACCGATATTTATACAAAGAACAACTTTGATAAAACTGAATAAACTTTTTATTAACTTGGTGATTAAGGGTTATCTTTACAATGGACGTCTAGGAGCTTATATAATGCTCAGAGACAAAGGTCCTAACGTTCTAAAACAAATAGAAAATGAAACAAATCAAAACTAAGAAAGAAATAAAAAACTAGCCGTTGGAGCCTTTTGTGGAATTTTGGCTCCAAGTAAAGAATCTGATCTTTCTTGAACCTGGATGGTTTAAGGGGATAAGAGAGCTTCCTTGGGATCTTCTGGATGGCTTGGAAGATTCTGATGTCGTGCATAAGCTCAAAGAAAAAGAGCTGTTGGAGTTTGAATGCAAGAGCTTCCAAATAAGGCAAGTTGGAGTTAATGAGGATCCTTTTGATCCTATATTGGCTGGTGCAAGGTATGGACTTGTAGAACTCCTCTTGGCCGTGTATGATGTCTCCTGATTGGTTGAAATGCTCTCCTGGTCGCCAATGTCTGGTTTGAAGCTGATTAAACCGGCTAGCTACCAATTGAGGCAAGTGTAGAACTGGTTTGGCCGGTTTTGGAGATTGGATCATAACTTCATAATTCCGTGGCCATTTCTCCTGGTATTGAGCTTTCTGGAAGGCTGAGAGATTCCTCTTGGTTCAGGCCGCTCCTTCCTTGGGCTGGAATCTCCTTCTAAAGTCGGGTACTCGCAGATGGACGGGCTGGAAAACCTCTGACTTGTAAAATTCATAACTTCTTGCTCTGTTAATATTTTGGCTCGATTCCAATTGGCCTGGACTCCGTCTTGAGTGTAGAATCCATAAATATTAGCCTCGTGATTTAAACCCTCCTGGTTTGTAAGATATGGCATTATTAGTGCACGTATGTCCTGGTTTAAGCCTTGGCTGGTTGAGTAGGGCTTTGGGTTGACCTCCGGTTCAGTTACTGATCTGATGACCATATCAGACAGGACGTCCGTGGCTGTCCGTGTGTGTCCATGTGTGTCCATCAGAACACACAAGACGTCCGTGGCTGTCCATCAGTACACATATCAGCACGTTTGTCACGCCCCCAATCCTGAATAGGATAGTTGGGACGGCCATGGTTCGATGAAACGTACAAGCCAGTCTTAAGACATCAAGGCAAGTGTTCCATGGTCGAGAAAGAAGGTTAAGGATATAAGGAAACTTAGACTTAACCTTATACAAGCTAAGAGACAGCTAGGACGAGTAAGACGGTAGCTAGGACGAAGTGGACGAGTAGCTCGCCAGCTCAAGGAAGCTAGGTTCAGTTCACTCCAGCTCAGTCCCTACTAAGTCAGCTCCACTAGCTGGACTACTAGCTCACTCAGCTGAGGCAGCTGAGAGTCAGCTCATCTCAGCTAGACGGACTGTCCGGGCTTTAGGCCGATGGTCCGGGTCCGGGTAAGTGGCGGGCTGTGAGGTCCGGCCATGAGGCCATGGGCTGTTGGGTCCTTGGGCAAGGCCGTGGACTGTGTGCAGGAGGCCTGGGGCGTGGGTTGGGCTTGTGGCCGACCCCAAACCCAATCAGAAAGGGCGAAGGGATGCAAGTGGCCGAAAGGGGGCAACTCTTGGCCGATGGTGCCCATTCGCTAGCAAGTCGTGCCTGTTCGTGGGGCAAGACTTACCCCCTCGTTTTCTATAAATATGGGGGCACTCTGGTCGATTTCATTATCCAATTCCAAAGTAAAAATAGTCAGAGAAAAACGTAGAGAGAAAGAAAGAGAGAAAGAGAGAGTTCCGGCCAAGAGAAAGGCCGATTGTGGTGGTGTTGTGTTCCGGCGACTCTGATCGTTTGAGAACTAACTCCGGTCAAGAATGGGAGATCAAGACAAGGAGAAGAGCATGGAGAACCCAGACGTGGTTCACAAGGTATGTGATGGGCCGTGGCTCCATCAGACTGAACGGACGGTCCATGCGACCGCACCGCGGCTCTGCTCGGTTCCTAAGTCCCATCCGGCTCTCCTTATCTATTTCAATTCGTTTCTCTTCTCTTCTCTCTGGTTAAACACGGAAGGTTGTGTTGGTTGAGTCCAAGGGACACGTCCCTAGGCTTTGGCCGAACATAACCAGACCGCTAGCCTAGACACGGGTCGGTTAGACGGATGATCCGATCGCACCAAGACTGGGCGGTTAGGACGAACGGTTGGGAATGACCCAAAGGGCACGAGTTGTCAAGAGTCATGAGTGTTCAAAGGTTGTGAGTTGCCAAAGGGTGTCAGGGACCAAAAGGTACGAGTTACCAAAGGTTGCGAACATCAAAAGGTACGAGGACCAAGAGGCACGATTGGCCAAAGGGTGCATGTTCCAAATGGCGTCTTTCGGGACAGGTTTGGACCGATCCTTATGGATCAGCCTATGGCTTGTCTAGTTAAGACAAGATCACGGTTTGTCTAAGCCAAGGTAGAGTCGCAAGGTCTGACCGGTTGCTAAGCCTTCCGGATTAGGCTTGAGGCTTACTAGGCCGGTTGGATCCAGGCCTAAGGCCGGATCAGGTAAGGGAGTCTGTTGGGCCATTGAGCCGGACTCCATTGGCCGGTCGCACCTAGATTCTATCCGGATAGACGGATTGGTCTTTGGGGACGATCCGGATCTGTTCGTGTGTTCTGTTTATCTATTCTGGACTATCTATCTGATTCTAAGTCAAGGGGTGGTTGGTTGAATGACTTAGGATACGGTAGGTAGGTTCATACGCTTTATGATTATGTTGACTGAGGTTTATCTAAGTTCTTGGAACCAAGCCAAGCATTGTAGAATCAATCCGTTCTATTCTCGGTTATGATTAATGCTTATCTGGTTGTGGTTTCAGGAACTAAGGATGGTTCTGGTCAAGCCAAGGAGCCGTGAAGGCTCGGTCAGTGAGAGGCTGTGTAACATGTGGTTAGATGATGCTAGGGATGAACTAGTGATTGTCTATGAGACTGTTAAGAAGTTGTGTATTGAATCTCATGTTTCTAAGTAATACAAAGTTTATACATTGTTATTCCGCTGTGCAATCTGTTCCTTTGTTTATGAGCCTCATATTCGAATATGACTTAGTAACTAATAGACTTAAAAATGGATCAAACAAGCAGAGAAATTAATAAGTAAGCCTGCGGACTCCATCAGGTCGAGAGGCCAGGGTTCGGGTCTTACAAGTTGGTATCAGAGCATGCTTGATTCTAGGATAGTTGGGTTAGGCAGTCCACACACACTTCCTGCTTTTAAACATAGCACTGGACGTCATGTGAAGCATGCTAAAAATCAGATATATGTTCATTGTTTGACTCAGCACATGGTTCGGATAGTAATGTTTAAAGCAGTAATGATATATGTTCATTGTTTGACTCATATTTTCTTTTTCAGAGCAAACATAACACTTAGAGCAATTTAGGCTTTTTCCGTTTTTGTTATTTCGAGCTGCGACTCAATTAGGTTTAGCCGTCTTAGGGTTACTAGAACTAGGAATCTCGCCGACAGCTCTCGAGCCCAGGCTTATACCTTGTTGTAAACGCTCATACGCAGATTCGGAATAAGATCTACATTGCTCTCTTTTCGATTTCTTATTTTCATCGTTGTTATTCTCGTGTTCTGATTGAGGCAAGTGTAGAACTGGTTTGGCCGGTTTTGGAGATTGGATCATAACTTCATAATTCCGTGGCCATTTCTCCTGGTATTGAGCTTTCTGGAAGGCTGAGAGATTCCTCTTGGTTCAGGCCGCTCCTTCCTTGGGCTGGAATCTCCTTCTAAAGTCGGGTACTCGCAGATGGACGGGCTGGAAAACCTCTGACTTGTAAAATTCATAACTTCTTGCTCTGTTAATATTTTGGCTCGATTCCAATTGGCCTGGACTCCTTCTTGAGTGTAGAATCCATAAATATTAGCCTCGTGATTTAAACCCTCCTGGTTTGTAAGATATGGCATTATTAGTGCACGTATGTCCTGGTTTAAGCCTTGGCTGGTTGAGTAGGGCTTTGGGTTGACCTCCGGTTCAGTTGCTGATCTGATGACCATATCAGACAGGACGTCCGTGGCTGTCCGTGTGTGTCCATGTGTGTCCGTCAGAACACACAGGACGTCCGTGGCTGTCCATCAGTACACATATCAGCACGTTTGTCACGCCCCCAATCCTGAATAGGATAGTTGGGACGGCCATGGTTCGATGAAACGTACAAGCCAGTCTTAAGACATCAAGGCAAGTGTTCCATGGTCGAGAAAGAAGGTTAAGGATATAAGGAAACTTAGACTTAACCTTATACAAGCTAAGAGACAGCTAGGACGAGTAAGATGGTAGCTAGGACGAAGTGGACGAGTAGCTCGCCCAGCTCAAGGAAGCTAGGTTAAGTTCACTCCAGCTCAGTCCCTACTAAGTCAGCTCCACTAGCTGGACTACTAGCTCACTCAGCTGAGGCAGCTGAGAGTCAGCTCATCTCAGCTAGACGGACTGTCCGGGCTTTAGGCCGATGGTCCGGGTCCGGGTCAGTGGCGGGCTGTGAGGTCCGGCCATGAGGCCATGGGCTGTTGGGTCCTTGGGCAAGGCCGTGGGCTGTGTGCAGGAGGCCTGGGGCGTGGGTTGGGCTTGTGGCCGACCCCAAACCCAATCAGAAAGGGCGAAGGGATGCAAGTGGCCGAAAGGGGGCAACTCTTGGCCGATGGTGCCCATTCGCTAGCAAGTCGTGCCTGTTCGTGGGGCAAGACTTACCCCCTCGTTTTCTATAAATATGGGGGCACTCTGGTCGATTTCATTATCCAATTCCAAAGTAAAAATAGTCAGAGAAAAACGTAGAGAGAAAGAAAGAGAGAAAGAGAGAGTTCCGGCCAAGAGAAAGGCCGATTGTGGTGGTGTTGTGTTCCGGCGACTCTGATCGTTTGAGAACTAACTCCGGTCAAGAATGGGAGATCAAGACAAGGAGAAGAGCATGGAGAACCCAGACGTGGTTCACAAGGTATGTGATGGGCCGTGGCTCCATCAGACCGAACGGACGGTCCATGCGACCGCACCGCGGCTCTGCTCGGTTCCTAAGTCCCATCCGGCTCTCCTTATCTATTTCAATTCGTTTCTCTTCTCTTCTCTCTGGTTAAACACGGAAGGTTGTGTTGGTTGAGTCCAAGGGACACGTCCCTAGGCTTTGGCCGAACATAACCAGACCGCTAGCCTAGACACGGGTCGGTTAGACGGATGATCCGATCGCACCAAGACTGGGCGGTTAGGACGAACGGTTGGGAATGACCCAAAGGGCACGAGTTGTCAAGAGTCATGAGTGTTCAAAGGTTGTGAGTTGCCAAAGGGTGTCAGGGACCAAAAGGTACGAGTTACCAAAGGTTGCGAACATCAAAAGGTACGAGGACCAAGAGGCACGATTGGCCAAAGGGTGCATGTTCCAAATGGCGTCTTTCGGGACAGGTTTGGACCGATCCTTATGGATCAGCCTATGGCTTGTCTAGTTAAGACAAGATCACGGTTTGTCTAAGCCAAGGTAGAGTCGCAAGGTCTGACCGGTTGCTAAGCCTTCCGGATTAGGCTTGAGGCTTACTAGGCCGGTTGGATCCAGGCCTAAGGCCGGATCAGGTAAGGGAGTCTGTTGGGCCATTGAGCCGGACTCCATTGGCCGGTCGCACCTAGATTCTATCCGGATAGACGGATTGGTCTTTGGGGACGATCCGGATCTGTTCGTGTGTTCTGTTTATCTATTCTGGACTATCTATCTGATTCTAAGTCAAGGGGTGGTTGGTTGAATGACTTAGGATACGGTAGGTAGGTTCATACGCTTTATGATTATGTTGACTGAGGTTTATCTAAGTTCTTGGAACCAAGCCAAGCATTGTAGAATCAATCCGTTCTATTCTCGGTTATGATTAATGCTTATCTGGTTGTGGTTTCAGGAACTAAGGATGGTTCTGGTCAAGCCAAGGAGCCGTGAAGGCTCGGTCAGTGAGAGGCTGTGTAACGTGTGGTTAGATGATGCTAGGGATGAACTAGTGATTGTCTATGAGACTGTTAAGAAGTTGTGTATTGAATCTCATGTTTCTAAGTAATACAAAGTTTATACATTGTTATTCTTCTGTGCAATCTGTTCCTTTGTTTATGAGCCTCATATTCGAATATGACTTAGTAACTAATAGACTTAAAAATGGATCAAACAAGCAGAGAAATTAATAAGTAAGCCTGCGGACTCCATCAGGTCGAGAGGCCAGGGTTCGGGTCTTACAAGTTGGTATCAGAGCATGCTTGATTCTAGGATAGTTGGGTTAGGCAGTCCACACACACTTCCTGCTTTTAAACATAGCACTGGACGTCATGTGAAGCATGCTAAAAATCAGATATATGTTCATTGTTTGACTCAGCACATGGTTCGGATAGTAATGTTTAAAGCAGTAATGATATATGTTCATTGTTTGACTCATATTTTCTTTTTCAGAGCAAACATAACACTTAGAGCAATTTAGGCTTTTTCCGTTTTTGTTATTTCGAGCTGCGACTCAATTAGGTTTAGCCGTCTTAGGGTTACTAGAACTAGGAATCTCGCCGACAGCTCTCGAGCCCAGGCTTATACCTTGTTGTAAACGCTCATACGCAGATTCGGAATAAGATCTACATTGCTCTCTTTTCGATTTCTTATTTTCATCGTTGTTATTCTCGTGTTCTGATTGCAAGACGTGTGGTAATTAACAGATATCCGGGTCCTCTGGGAAATTAGGGTTTTCCTAGTTTCCTTATTTAAACGGAAATCGACAGTGTGAATTTTGGTTCCCACACCGAACTGATATGAGAGAACTGAACTGAAATGTTATGAACTGAGTTGAGTTTTTTTTGAACCAGACTAGTGAACCTTATGTTCCAACTGTTATGTTTTAAATTCAGATGGCCAAGGAGAGTATTCGGATCAGCCGAATCCTTGTGATGGTTCTGAACCGAGAGTGATCCAGAAGTGAAGTGTGATTAGCTTGAGCTCGAGTCTAGTCTTCCTTAGCCAATCTCATGGATTTAAAGGTGAATGAGTATGCATGATTGCATATTTAATATGGTTGATTAATTAAGAATTAATCATGAATTAATTAAGGGATAATCATAGATTAATTAAGGATTAATCATGGATTAATTAAGGAGTAATTATGGTTGATTGATTAAGTATTATCCATTGATCTATATTTATATACGAAGTATTTATCTAGTTTAAAAACTTAAGAATTAATAAGAATAATTCTTTGAGGTTATCCCGTTAGTACTTGTTCTCAAGTACTAATCTATAAGTATTCTATTAATAAGTGTGAATCATGTGAAGTCTTATTGTATACTCACTCTCCCGAAAGTCCCACATTACCGTGAATTGGTCCTGCGATATGGATCAAGGTCATGAAGACACGATGATGGGGTCGCACCCTGGAGGCCGTGTAACTGCATGCAGCGTTGGATGTTCTATCTTGGAATATCTGATGGTTATATTTATTCCCCGTTAGGCTTGGTTAGCCTTGGTGGTTTTCCGGGTTTAGCATATATATATTAAAAGTATGAGTGATTGGCGGGTATCGTGGAGGTGATGTTTAAGAAAGATTCACATGGATGGGTTGAGAGGCCTTATAATTATATTAATTATGGAATATAATTCCACTGCATTCAAGTGGTGTCGCTTGCTCGGGATACTATTGATATGTGTTTGGGTGTGGGATTAGACTCACTGAGTAAACTAGTTACTCATGACTCATTTGATATGCAGGTAACCAGTAGGTGGGAGACCTTTACTCTAGGACGGGAAGGACTGGCATTAGCCAGCGGTAGTTTTATTATCCTTTCAGTCGTTTTGATATACTTTATGTATAAGGTTTGTTGACCGAAAACCTCGAGCTTAATCTATAAGATTTTGTAAGATTCTTTTAAATGAATAAGTATATAGTGAAAAGAATGTTTCTAAAGTACGGGACCCAAATGATATTAGTCCTTGTCCGGGCGAACCAACTATTGGGTATTACTCTTAAGGTTGTAAAGCCTCGGGTTGTACCTAATAGGATATGTGTACTTAGGAGGTTGGCCTAAGGTACCTGGATTTATTTCGGGAACTTTGGGTTAGTCGTTTATGTACACATTGTGGCTTCTCGGTTTGGTTTAAGTTACGAGTGATCGGCTGTGCATGTTCTTGTTTGATTGTTGCACGGCTGGTCGAGTCAACTTATATTTAGACCAGATCGGGGGTGTCACATCCATGGCTGTCCATCAGTACACATATGAGCACGTTGGTCATTGGACTCAGCACGCTGGCCCTTCCCGTGGACTGTTCGGGTGATTTTGGCCCACGTGGGCTGTCTGTTCAGTACACACAGGTCGTTTGTGGGTGTCCGCCAGCACACACAGGACGTCCGTGGCTGTCTGTGGCTGTCTGTGGCTGTCCGTCAGCACACACAGGACGTCTGTGGCTGTCCGTCAGCACACAAAGGACGTCCGTGGCTGTCCATCAGTACACATATCAGCACTCTAGTCCTTGGACTCAGCACGCTGGCCCTTCCCGTGGACTGTTCGGGTGATTTTGGCCCACGTGGGCTGTCTGTTGAGTACACACAGAACGTCCATGGGTGTCCGTCAGCACACACAGGATGTTCGTGTGTGTCCGTCAGCACACACAAGACGTCCCTGGCTGTCCGTGTGTGTCCGTCAGCACACACAGGAAGTCCGTGGCTGTCCATCAGTACACAAATCAGCACGTTGGTCCTTGGACTCAGCACGCTGGCCCTTCTCGTGGACTATTCAGGTGCCCGTCAGCATACACAGGACGTCCGTGTTTGTCCGTCAGCACACACAGGATGTCTGTGGCTGTTCGTGTGTGTCCGTGTGTGTCCGCCAGCACACACAGGACGTTCGTGGCTGTCCATCAGCACACATATCAGCACATTGGTCCTTGGACTCAGCACGCTGACCCTTCCCGTGGACTCTTCGGGTGATTTTGGCCCATGTGAGCTGTCTGTTCAGTACACACAGGACGTCCGTGGGTGTCCGCCAGCACACAATGGACGTTTGTGGCTGTCCATGGCTGTCCGTCAGCACACACAGGACATCTGTGGTTGTCCGTCAGCACACACAGGATGTCCGTGGCTGTCTGTGTGTGTCCATCTGCACACACAGGACGTCTGTGGCAGTCCATCAGTACACATATCCGCACACTGGTCCTTGGACTCAGCACACTGGCCCTTCCCGTGGACTGTTCGGGTCATTTTGGCCTACGCGGGCTGTCTGTTCAGTACACACAGGACGTCTGTGGGTGTCCGTCAGCAAACACAGGACGTCTGGGTGTGTCTGTCAGCACACACAGGATGTCCGTGGCGGTCTGTGTGTGTCCGTCAGCACACAAAGAACGTCTGTGGCTTTCTGTCAGCACACAAATAACGTCCGTGGGTGTCCGTCAGCACACACAGGATGTCTGTGGCTGTCCGTGTGTGTCCGTGTGTGTCCGTCGGCAAGCACATGATGTATGTGGCTGTCCATCAGTACACATATCAGCACGTTGGTCCTTGGATTCAGCACGCTAACCCTTCCCGTGGACTGTTCGGGTGATTTTGGCCCACGTGGGCTGTCTGTTCAGTACACACATGACGTCCACACAGGACGTCCGTGGCTATCTGTGGCTGTCCGTGAGCACACACAGGACGTCTGTGGCTGTCCGTGTGTGTCCGTGTTTGTCTGTGTGTGACCGTCAGCACACACAGGGCATCCGTGGCTGGCCATCAGTACACATATCAGCACGCTGGTCCTTGGACTCAGCACGCTGGCCCTTCCCGTGGACTGTTCCGGTGATTTTGGGCCACATGGGCTGTCTGTTCAGTACATACAGTACGTCCGTGGGTGTCCGTCAGCACACACAAGACGTCTGTGGCTGTCCGTTTGTGTCCTTGTGTGTCCGTCAGCACACACAGGACGTCCCTGGCTGTCCAATCAGTACACATAACAGCACGTTGGTCCTTGGACTCAGCATGATGCCCCTTCCCGTGGACTGTTCGGGTTGTTTTGGCCCACATGGGATGTCTGTTCAGTACACACAGGACGTCTGTGGGTGTCCATCAGCACACACAGGACATCGTTGGCTGTCCGTGTGTGTCCGTCAGCACACACAGAAAATCCGTGGCTGTACATCAGTACACATATCAGCACGTTGGTCCTTGGACTCAGTACGCTGGCCCTTCCCGTGGACCGTTCGGGTGATTTTGGCCCACGTGGGCTGTCTGTTCAGTACACACAGGACGTCCGTGGGTGTCCGTCAGCACACACAGGACGTCTGTGGGTGTCCGTCAGCACACGCAGGACGTCTGTGGCTGTCCGTGTGTGTACGTGTGTGTCCGTGTGTGTCCGTCAGCACACACAGAACGTCCGTGGCTGTCCATCAGTACACATATCAGCACGCTGGCCCTTCCCGTAAACTGTTCGGGTGATTTTGGCCGATGTGAGCTGTCTGTTCAGTACACACAGAACGTCTGTGGGTGTCCGTCAGCACACAAAGGACGTCCGTGGCTATCGTCAGCACACACAGGACATCCGTGGCTGTCCGTGTGTGTCCGTCAGCACACACAGGACGTCCGTGGCTGTCCATCAGTACACATATCAGCACGTTGGTCCTTGGACTCAGCACACTGACCCTTCCCGTGGAATGTTCGGGTGATTTTGGCCTACGTGGTCTGTCTATTCAGTACAAACAGGACGTCTGTGGGTGTCGGACAGCACACACAGGACTACTGTGGCTGTCTGTCAGCACACACAGGACGTCGGTGGCTGTCCGTCAGCACACACAGGATATCTATGGCTGTCCATGTGTGTTCGTCAGCACACAAAGGACGTCTGTGGCTGTCCGTTTGTGTCCTTGTGTGTCCGTCAGCACACACAGGACGTCCCTGGCTGTCCAATCAGTACACATAACAGCACGTTGGTCCTTGGACTCAGCATGATGCCCCTTCCCGTGGACTGTTCGGATTGACGTGGGATGTCTGTTAAGTACACACAGGACGTCTGTGGGTGTCCGTCAGCACAGACAGGACATCGTTGGCTGTCCGTGTGTGTCCGTCAGCACACACAGAAAATCCGTGGCTGTACATCAGTACACATATCAGCACGTTGGTCCTTGGACTCAGTACGCTGGCCCTTCCCGTGGACTGTTCGGGTGATTTTGGCCCACGTGGGCTGTCTGTTCAGTACACACAGGACGTCCGTGGGTGTCCGTCAGCACACACAGGACGTCTGTGGGTGTCCGTCAGCACACGCAGGACGTCTGTGTCTGTCCGTGTGTGTACGTGTGTGTCCGTGTGTGTCCGTGTGTGTCCGTCAGCACACACAGAACGTCCGTGGCTGTCCATCAGTACACATATCAGCACGCTGGCCCTTCCCGTAAACTGTTCGGGTGATTTTGGCCCATGTGGGCTGTCTGTTCAGTACACACAGAACGTCTGTGGGTGTCCGTCAGCACACAAAGGACGTCCGTGGCTATCGTCAGCACACACAGGACATCCGTGGCTGTCCGTGTGTGTCCGTCAGCACACACAGGACGTCCGTGGCTGTCCATCAGTACACATATCAGCACGTTGGTCCTTGGACTCAGCACACTGACCCTTCCCGTGGAATGTTCGGGTGATTTTGGCCTACGTGGCCTGTCTATTCAGTACAAACA
>NW_026014604.1:25000-97500 GCF_020379485.1 Brassica napus
TGTTCCTCTGCATGCTGGTCCATCTAAACTCTTCTGGAATTGTTGGATCGTGTATGGTATGTCTTGGTTGCCTGATCTCGATTTGGTAATGGTTGGACCAACTGATTATGCAATCTTTCCATAATCAGCTCCTTATAACCGGGTTTGGGAAAATGGTTATATCTTCAACTTCACTGAGCCTGTTCTCCTGATTCTTGGCTTGTCGGATCCAAACAAGATCCCTCTTGAGATCCATAATTGAGTTTGGCCCGGGCCGCTTCTTGGTTTGGCTGATTTTCTCTTCTAAGGGCCGATACTCGCAAACGGATGGGCTGGGAAACCTCCATCTTGTAAAATTCATAACTTCTTCCTCCATGAAGCTTTTCTTGTAATTCCAAGCTTCAGGGATTAATGATTGAGCTGGTCTTCTGTGTAAATTGGTTTCATGCCAAAATCCTTCTGGTGGTTGAGATGCACTTCTTTCAATGAACCTTGGTCGCAGGTAGCTCTAGTGAGGTAGTTGTGGCAGTTGTTGCTTATCTGGCTGAGTATTGGTTCAGGTACGGTTTCTGTGCCCGCACCATTCCCTCCCCCTTAAAAAGGTTTTGACCTCGAAACTGTATAGCCTGAACCAAGATAGAGCAAGTCAACTTTCATTCTCTTTTGGGAGTCTAAGGTCTTACCTTGGTAGGATTTTGGTTTAGTGATGCATGGTGCATCTGGAGGTTCTTCTTTGAACAGGTGGGATATGATAACCCTTCTGGTCCGGTATGGTTTGATCTTGGTCTTGGACAGATCTCCTCTAAAATCTTCAGCTTTGGTTCCTGTCCTAAACTCAACAGATTTGGCAAAAGACAAGTGTGTTATGGCAGTCATGGAATAATCAGCATATAAATCGGTTTGGTGAATTCCAATTTCAGTAGATGAAAATTTTTTCTGGTTCTTCTGTAAGTGGGATATAAGACAAGGATTATGGTATACATAATTTTCTAAACATCCTAGTCTTTCTACAAACTTATCAGGGCATGATAAATCAGTATGCATAATATGATGACGGACACACATGGACACACACGGACACACACGGACAGCCACAGACGTCCTGTGTGTGCTGACGGACAGCCACAGACAGCCACAGACGTCCTGTGTGTGCTGGCAGAGACCCACGGACGTCCTGTGTGTACTGACCAGAGAGCCCACGTGGGCCAAAATCACCCAAACAGTCCGTGGGAAGGGCCAGCATGCTGAATCCATGGACCAACGTGCTGATATGTGTACTGATGGAAAACCACAGACGTCCTGTGTGTGCTGACGGACACACACGGACGCCCTGTGTGTGCTGACGGACACCCACAGACGTCCAGTGTGTACTGAATAGACAGCCCACGTGGGCCAAAATCACCCAAACAGTCCATGGGAAGGGCCAGCGCGCTGAGTCCAAGGACCAGCGTGCTGATATGTGTACTGATGGACAGCCACAGACGTCCTGTGTGTGCTGACGGACACACACGGACACACACGGACAGCCACGGGTAGTCGGTTCCAGAGACCATCCAGCGGGAGAACATCTTCCACACCCTGGCCTCAAGGCGATACAAGACTGGCCGACCCCGACCACGATCGGACATATCCGCAGCTTCCATGGACTGGCCAGTTTCTATCAACGATTTGTGAAGGACTTCAGTACCATTGCCGCCCCAATGACCTCCGTGATCAAGAAGAATGTAACCTTTGCTTAGGGCCCTGCCCAAGAGGAGTCTTTCAACAGAATTAAATATAGTTTGACACATGCACCGGTTCTATCTCTTCCTAACATTGATAAACCTTTTGAGATTGAGTGTGATGCTTAAGGGACAGGGATAGGAGCCGTACTGACCCAAGGAGGCCGGCCAGTGGCCTTCTTCAGTGAGAAATTGAGTGGAGCCGCCCTCAATTACCCCACCTATGATAAAGAGCTATATGCTCTAGTAAGGTCGCTTGAAACTTGGCAACATTATCTTTTGTCTAAAGAGTTTATTATTCATACAGATCATGAGACTCTTAAGCATTTGAGGGGCCAGACCACACTCAAGAAGAGGCATGCTAGGTGGCTGGAGTTAGTGGAAACTTTTCCTTATGTGATCAAGTACAAGAAGGGAAAGGACAACGTAGTGGCCGACGCCCTATCCCGGCGCCACACACTCATTACCACCATGAAGGCTAAGATCATGGGTTTTGAGCAACTCAAAATGTCTTATGAAACTGACCCTGATTTTCCTGAGCTTTACAGTAACACGGCTAAGGGAGCCATGGGTCCATTCTATCAGCAGGACGGGTTCCTCTTCAAGGAGAAACGCCTGTGTATTCCTCATGGTTCCATGCAAGATTTACTGACCAGAGAAGCTCATGGGGGTGGGTTGATGGGGCATTTCGGTCGGGACAAAACTCTGAGCATCCTGTCCGACCACTTCTATTGGCCCCGGATGAGGCGCTACGTCGAGAGCCTTTGCGCCAAGTGCACTGTCTGTCTCAAAACCAAATCCAGGTCGCATCCTTATGGTTTACACATGCCTTTACCTATTCCTATTGCACCGTGGGTCGACCTGTCTATGGACTTTGTGCTGGGCTTGCCCAAGATATAACACAATGGACAGGTTCTCCAATATGGCACACTTCATTCCGTGTTCCAAGACCAATGATGCAAGCCAAACCGCTGATCTCTTCTTCAAGGAAGTGGTGCGCTTACATGGAGTGCCTCGTACCATCGTGTCCGACCGAGAAACAAAATTTCTCAGCCACTTCTGGAGGACATTGTGAAAAAAGCTTGGAACCAAGCTCCTTTTCTCGACCACTTGCCATCCACAGACTGATGGACAGACCGAGGTAGTAAACCGTACACTCTCTCAGTTATTGAGGGCTACAGTGGGTAAGAATCTTAAAAACTGGTTGAGTTGCTTGCCTTTCATTGAGTTTGCTTATAACCATGCAAGGCACTCTATTACTAACCTCTTCCCTTTTGAGATCGTGTATGGCTTTAGACCAGAGACGCCCATGGACCTAGCCGCATTGCCACCAGCCCTGCAAGTCAGCCAGAGTGGTGACAAAAAGGCTGAGTTTGTGAAGAACATGCACCGGCAAGTCAAGGAGACTTTGGAGAAGAAGGCTGAAAGGAACCGGATTAAGCTCAACAAGGGGTGCACATAAGGTATCTTCCAACCAGGCGACTGGGTGTGGCTCCACATGAGGCCAAAACGGTTTCCGCAAGAGAGGAAGAGCAAATTATCCCCACGAGGGGACGGACCATTCCGAGTGCTCGATCGGATCAATGACAATGCCTACCAGCTAGAACTGCCAGGTGAGTTCCAAGTTTCCCGAACGTTCAATGTGTCTGACTTGTCTCCTTATATTGCAGATGACAGAGATGTTTTGAGGACAGAACCTGTTCAAGAGGGAGGGGATGTTGTAGTACCCACGACTGAGGTTCCCATTATCCGCAAAGGTCCTACCACAAGGTCCGGTTCAAGAGTTATAAGAGCTGGATTTGCCAAAGCGGTCCAGGAGTTGCTTGCACAGGAAGAAACCGGGTTCAAGCAACTATTGATCTAGTAGTAGTCTGACTTGAAGCTGGAAGACACCGGTGAACCACTAGAGGTTCCAGACCCTTTCCATTCTCCATCGGCCAGAATGAAGCCGGCCTGACCATTTCCACCGTCATACTCAATCCATCCAACCAACTTGCTTCCGGTTCAGAGATATAGCCGACCATCAGAAGGAGTAGTATGTGTTGTACTCTTTTTCCTTATCGATGTTTTGTCCCACTGGGTTTTCCCGAAAGGTTTTAATGAGGCAACAAGCAAGCATACTATGAGTTCTGATCCGGACATCTCAAACCGCGACCGGTCTATTGTTTTCTTTATTTTATTTCGGTTAAGACTTTGGCCATTTGTCTAGGCCCTTTTTATCTTTAAAGTCCAGTAAGGAACACCTATTTAAACCCTTGTAGTTGCCAACTTTTCGGCTATGTCTTTTATGAAAACGTTTTTGCTTTAGCAAAGAAACCCTAAGTCTTTCAGTTGTGCGAAACCATTGAGAGCAGCCGTGTGACATATCAAAGAGCCGATCCATTGTTCTTTGTGGCGTCCATCGATCCATTCCATCCCTTGTCCGAATCTTGAGGGAGACATATGTCCAGCAAGAGCCGGATCCATATCTATCTTCCTAATCGACCTAGGCATCTTGTTGAGAGAGACATACGTCCAGCAGCAGATCCCATCCGCCAATATACTCTTTTCTCTATCTTTTGTTTTAGATTTCATTCATCCAATCCATAAAGAAACCAAAAGAAATCATATCATGTTTCTGTTCTTGTTCCTATTGAAAACTCACTAAAAGTTCATATCTGTTTCAGGCACGATCACAAGCAAGAGACGAACCGGCCAATACCATCCATCCGAGGCAAGGCTGAACCGCGGAACGGCCATCCGTCCGTCCGTTCGACCCTCCGACCCATGCCTACAACATGAACAGACAGCCCACGTGGGCCAAAATCACCCAAACAGTCCACGCGAAGGGCCAGCGTGCTGAGTCCAAGGACCAGCGTGCTGATATGTGTACTGATGGACAGCCACGGACGTCCTGTGTGTGCTGACGGACACACACGGACAGACACGGACAGCCACGGACATCCTGTGTGTGCTGGCGGACACCCACGGATGTCCTGTGAGTGCTGGCGGACACCCACGGACGTCCTGTGTGTACTGAACAGACAGCCCACGTGGGCCAAAATCACCCGAACAGTCCACAAGAAGGGACAGCGTGCTGAGTCCAAGGACCAACATGATGATATGTGTACTGATGGACAGCCACGGACGTCCTGTGTGTGCTGACGGACACACACGGACACACACGGACAGCCACAGACGTCCTGTGTGTGCTGACGGACACCCACGGACGTTCTGTTTGTGCTGACAGACACCCACGGATGACTTGTGTGTACTGAACAGACAGCCCACCTGGGCCAAAATCACCCGAGTAGTCCACAGGAAGGGCTAGCGTGCTGAGTCCAAGGACCAGCGTGCTGATATGTGTACTCATGGACAGCCACGGACGTCCTGTGTGTACTGAACAGACAGCCCACGTGGGCCAAAATCACCCAAACAGTCCGCGGGAAGGGCCAGTGTGCTGAGTCCAAGGACCAGCGTGCTGATATGTGTACTGATGGACAGCCACGGACGTCCTGTGTGTGCTGACGGACACACACGAACACACACTGACAGCCACAGATGTCCTGTGTGTGCTGGCGGACACCCACAGATGTCCTGTGTGTACTGAACAGACAGCCCACGTGGGCTTAAAATCACCCGAACAGTCCACGGGAAGGGTCAGCGTGCTGAGTCCAAGGACCAACGTGCTGATATGTGTACTGATGGATAGCCACAGACGTCCTGTGTGTGCTGACGGACACACACAGACAAACACGGACAGCCACGGACGTCCTGTGTGTGCTGGCGGACACCCACAGACGTCCTGTGTGTACTGAACCGACAGCCCACGTGGGCTAAAATCACCCGAACAGTCCACGGGAAGGGTTAGCGTGCTGAGTCCAAGGACCAACGTGCTGATATGTGTACTGATGGACAGCCACAGACGTCCTGTGTGTGCTGACGGACACCCACGGACGTCCTGTGTATGCTGACGGATACCCACAGACGTCCTGTGTGTACTGAACTGTTGTAGTACCCACGACTGAGGTTCCCATTATCCGCAAAGGTCCTACCACAAGGTCCGGTTCAAGAGTTATAAGAGCTGGATTTGCCAAAGCTGTCCAGGAGTTGCTTGCACAAGAACAAACCGGGTTCAAGCAACTATTGATCCAGGAGTTGTCTGACTTGAAGCTGGAAGACACCGGTGAACCACTAGAGGTTCCAGACCCTTTCCATTCGAGCCAGTTCTCCTCCATCGGCCAGAATGAAGCCGGCCTGACCATTTTTACCTTCATACTCAATCCATCCAACCAACTTGCTTCCGGTTCAGAGATATAGCCGACCATCAGAAGGAGTAGTATGTGTTGTACTCTTTTTCCTTATCGAGGTTTTGTCCCACTGGGTTTTCCCGAAAGGTTTTAATGACGCAACAAGCAAGCATACTATGAGTTCTGATCCGGACATCTCAAACCGCGACCGGTCTATTGTTTTCTTTATTTTATTTCGGTTAAGACTTTGGCCATTTGTCTAGGCCCTTTTTATCTTTAATGTCCAGTAAGGAACACCTATTTAAACCCTTGTAGTTGCCAACTTCTCGGCTAAGTCTTTTATGAAAACGTTTTTGCTTTAGCAAAGAAACCCTAAGTCTTTCAGTTGTGCGAAACCATTGAGAGCAGCCGTGTGACATATCAAAGAGCCGATCCATTGTTCTTTGTGGCGTCCATCGATCCATTCCATTCCTTGTCTGAATCTTGAGAGAGACGTACGTCTAGCAAGAGCCAGATCCATATCTATCTTCCTAACCGACCTAGGCATCTTGTTGAGAGAGACATACGTCCAGCAGCAGATCCCATCCGCCAATCTACTCTTTTCTCTATCTTTTGTTTTAGATTTCATTCATCCAATCCATAAAAAAACCAAAAGAAATCATATCCTGTTTCTGTTCTTGTTCCTATTGAAAACTCACTAAAAGTTCATATCTATTTCAGGTACGATCACAAGCAAGAGACAAACAGGCCAATACCATCCATCCAGGGCAAGGCTGAACCGCGGAACGGCCATCCGTCCGTCCGTCCGTTCGACCCTCCGACCCGTGCCTACAACATTTTGGTATCAGAGCTGAAGTTTCCTGCGAAACTCAGTTCTTTCTGAACCCTAGCCATCACAATTCAAAAAAAAAATATATATATTTTCTTTCCTTATTTTTAAATATTCGGATTGTTCTCCAAGTTTTCGATTTTTGCATTTAAAAAAAAAATTAAAAGAAGTTTTACTTTCTTTCCAAGTTTTCGGAAAATCAAAAAATAAAAAATATTCCCTCTTTCCTTTTTCAAACTTGATCCGATTTTTATCATAAATTTTTGCATTTACTCCTAGTCTTGGTCGATACTCAAGTATCCGACCCAAGCTACTATTTAATCCCCTCTTGCCTCTAATTTTTCTTTGAGTATTTTTTCAGAGAAACTATGTGAGATGTAGGTCAAGATTAAGCGGCCATAAACGCTCAGCTCCTAGCCGACAATGAAGAGTTGAGGGCGAGCCTTAGGGCTATAACTGCCGAGCTTGCTCAGCTACGGCAGGGAGGCAGGCCCAACGGACCTCGACCACCAGGAAGGAATCAGCCTGATCCGCATGACACTGACTCGGACGCGGACAGTACCGATGATACGCGCAGTTAGGACGAGGAGAGGCCAAACCGGGGAGGGAGGAGGAACGCGCGAGGACCCCGGGCCCAAGTAGGAGGAGGCCGCGACCATAGAGGAGGTCGAGACCGAGAGGAGGAAGAGCCTTGGTTGGGAGGCAAGGCGCTTAAGCTTCATCCCCCAACGTTTGCTGGCAAGGTTGATCCGGATGCCTACATCGTGTGGGAGAAGCGCATGGAGTACATCTTCGACTATTACCAATATAGTGAGGCCAAGAAGGTTGCCCTAGCAGCAGCCCAGCTGATGGACAATGCTCTTTCGTGGTGGGATCGAGACGTTGCTATGTCCGGGCCAGCGTGATGTGCTAAAACGTTTTCGTAAACTTACGCAGGGAACTAAGACTGTGGAGGAGTACTTTGAGGAGTTCGAGGCACTTAGGAATAAGCTTTAGACCGACGAGCCCGAAGAGACAATGATGTCCCAATTTCTGGAAGGGCTGCAAGACCGCATTGCCCGCAAGGTGGAGAGGCAACAGTATGAAGACTTCAACGACCTGTTGCACTTTGCTACGCAAGCCGAGCAGCACATCAAGCACAAGACGGCCAGCACCAACCGCAGCAAACCTGCTGGACTCAACCGGGCTCAAAGCAAGGCGACAAGGGCAAGACGATTGAGATTGAGAGCCGATTCAAGACAAACCAGGCTGAATCGTCTAATGCATCCAAACCGGAGCAGGGTAAGACTCAAGCCTAGTCATTGCGTACTCGTGACATCATTTGCTATAAGTGTCAGGGCAAGGGCCACTACGCTCGGGATTGTCTAAACAAACGAGTGATGGTCCTTAAGGGGGATGGCGAGTATGAATCCCAAGATGAGACAGAGGCCGCGGCAGTGATCTCTGATGAGGAAGTAACCGACTACCCGGAGACCGGCGAGCTGCTAGTGGCAGTCCATCAGTACCCTAGAAACTTAAAGTCCACCAGAGACTAGTGAGGGCGGCCGGTGGGCAAATCATGCACTCACTAGGGCTCATGACTAATATCCCGGTAATGATCCAGAAGAAAAATCTGCCTGTAGATCTGATTGTGTTACGCCTACAGAATCACGATGTGATCCTAGGCATGGATTGGTTGGGAAATTATCGGGACACTCTCGACTGCCACATAGGATGTGTACGGTTGGAGACTGGACCTCACCCGATCCAGTACCAAAGTCTGAATATGAGTCCAGCTCTGGATAGAGTAGTGGTGTCACCAATCCGAGCAGAACGGATGCTTAGACGTGGTTGTGAAGCATATTTGACCACAATTACCACTATGGAGCACGGCAGGTCTGATGATCAGAAAGATCTAACTGAGGACCCGTTGGTGTCTGAGTTCCCAGATGTGTTCCGTTCACTACAGGGTGTCCCCCCTGATAGGTTAGATCCATTTACGATTGAACTAGAACCAGGGATAGCACCGCTATCCATGAGTCCGTACCGAATGGCTCCGGCCGAGATGGCCGAGCTAAAGAAGCAATTAGAAGAATTGCTGGACAAGGGGTTCATGCGTCCAAGTAGCTCTCCTTGGGGTGCACCAGTCCTCTTTGTGAAAAAGAAGGATGGTAGCATGCGTCTGTGTATTGACTATCGAGGGTTGAACTGGGTTACTGTAAAGAACAAGTACCCGTTGCCCAGAATAGACGAGTTGTTGGATCAACTCAAAGGAGCCAAGTGATTTTCTAAGATTGATTTGGACTCAGGGTATCATCAGATCCCTATAGAGCCAAATGATATTAGAAAGACAGCATTCCGGACCAGGTACGGCCACTACGAGTTTGTGGTTATGCCATTCGGTCTGACCAATGCTCCTGCTGCATTAATGAAAATGATGAACAGCGTGTTCCGAGACTTCCTGGATGAATCAGTGATCATCTTCATTGATGATATCCTGATTTACTCCAAGGATGAGGAATCTCATCGAAAACACCTGAGAGCCGTGCTGGAACGATTAAGGGAACACAAGCTCTATGCAAAACTCAGTAAATTCAGTTTTTGGCAGAAGAGCATTGGGTTTCTCGGCCACATTGTGTCCTGTGAGGGCGTCTTGGTGGATCCAGAGAAGATCAGGGCAATCAAGGATTGGCCTCGACCACGCAGTGCCACGGAGGTCAGAAGTTTCCTAGGGCTGGCAGGTTATTATAGAAAGTTTGTGAAAGGATTCGCAAGCTTGGCTCAGCCTATGACACGGTTGACCGGGAAGGACGTTAAGTTCACATGGTCTGAGGAGTGTGGGAAATGTTTTTCCGCGCTTAAGGACATGCTGACTGGCGCACCCATTCTGGTTCTTCCAGAGGCCGACCAACCCTATGTGGTTTATACGGACGCGTCCATAACAGGACTAGGTTGCGTATTAACCCAGCATGGGAAGGTCATCGCCTATGCGTCAAGGCAGTTGAGAAAACATGAGGGAAACTACCCCACCCATGACCTTGAAATGGCTGCGGTAGTGTTCGCGTTAAAGATTTGGCGATCATACTTGTATGGTGCCAAGGTTCAGATACTTACGGACCATAAGAGTCTTAAGTATATATTCACCCAGCCTGAGTTAAACTTAAGGCAGAGAAGGTGGATGGAGTTTGTAGCTGATTACGATCTGGATATCACCTATCATCCGGGAAAGGCTAATCTGGTCGCAGATGCCTTGAGCCAAAGAAGGGCCGACGTATCAGCCGAACGAGAAGCGGACGACCTAGACGGTACGGTTCGTGCCCTACGGTTGAACGCATCGACCAAAGAGTCTGAACCACTCGGATTAGAGGCGGTCAATCAGGCCGACCAGCTTACCAGAATTCGGTTGGCTCAAGGTCAGGACGAGAACCTAAACAAGGTTGCTCAGAATGATAGGACGGAGTACCAAACTGCAAAGGATGGTACCATCCTAGTAAACGGTCGGATCAGTGTTCCTAAAGATAGAAGTCTAAAGGAAGAGATTATGAGGGAGGCTCATAAGTCCAGATTCTCGGTTCATCCTGGTGCGACCAAGAAGTATCAGAACCTTAAGAAGTTCTATCATTGGATCCGTATGAAGGCAGATGTCGCGGAATGGGTGGCCAAGTGTTCCACTTGCCAACTCATCAAAGCAGAACATCAAGTGCCTAGTGGGTTATTGCAAAGCTTGCCTATTCCGGAATGGAAATGGGATCACATCACAATGGACTTTATGACTGGGTTCCCTACCACGAGGAATAAGAAAGATGCGGTTTGGGTTCTGGTTGATCGCCTAACCAAATCAGCACACTTCCTGGCTATCAAAAAGTCGGATGGGGTAGATCAGATTGTACGTAAGTACATTGATGAGATCGTCCGACTACATGGTGTACAAGGTTCACATCTTACTTATGGAAGGCTTTCCAAAAGGCGTTAGGAACAAGAGTGAACATGAGTACAGCACATCACCCACAGACGGATGGACTGTCTGAACGTACGATCCAGACATTGGAAGATATGTTGCGAGCATGTGTTCTAGACTGGGGTGATTCCTGGGAGAAATATCTACCTCTGGTAGAATTTGCTTACAATAATAGCTTCCATAGTAGTATTAGCATGTCGCCATACAAAGCTCTGTATGGGCGTCCATGCAGGACACCCTTACGCTGGACCCAAGTTGGGGAACGCAGCATGATTGGTCCGAAGATGGTCGAAGAGACAACCGAAAAGATCAAGTTCTTGAGGGACAAGATGAGACAGCCACAAGACCGCCAAAAGAACTATGCAGATCGAAGAAGGAAAGATCTCGAGTTCCAAGTAGGTGACTTGGTGTATCTCAAAATGATTACCTTCAAAGGACGGGTCCGGATTTCCGTAAGACAGAAGTTAGATATGAGATACTTGGGGCCGTTCAAGGTCATTGAAAGAGTTGGGATGGTGGCCTACAAGTTCGACTTGCCGGCCAAGATGGACGCATTTCATAATGTGTTCCACGTCTCCCAACTTCGGAAATGTTTGACGGACCATGACATCGCTCTTCCTGCCATTCCAGACGATCTTGGTAAGAACCTAACCTTGGAAACGAGGCCAGTTCGAATCATTGATAGGATGGAAAAAACAACAAGGAAGAAGACGGTCCAGATGGTCAAGGTCGTCTGGGACTGTAATGGTCAGGATATAATCACTTGGGAAACCGAAGCTAGAATGAAAGCAGAGTACCCATAGTGGTTGGGTCAGTTTGTTTCCGAGGAAGCATTTGATTCTGATTCGAGGACGAATCCATCCCAAGGGGGGGAGACTTGTCACGCCCAAATCCTGAATAGGATTGTCGGGACGGCCATGGTTCTAGGAAACGTGCAAGCCAGTGATAGGACATCAAGGCAAGAATTACATGGTCGAGAAAGAAGGTTAAGGACATAAGGAAACTTAGACTTAACCTTATACAAGCTAAGAGACAGCTAGGACGAGTAAGACGGTAACTGGACGAAGTGAACGAGTAGCTCGGCCAGCTCAATGAAGCTAGCTTCAGTTCACTCCAGCTCAGTCCCTACTAAGTCAGCTCCACTAGCTGGACTACTAGCTCACTCAGCTGAGGCAGCTGAGAGTCAGCTCATCTCAGCTAGACGGACTGTTCGGGCTTTAGGCCGTTGGTCCGGGTCTGGGTCAGTGGCGGGCTGTGAGGGCCGGCCATGAGGCCATGAGCTGTGGGGTCCTTGGGCATGGCCGTGGGCTAAGTCCAGGAGGCTTGGGGGGTGGGTTGGGCTTGTGACCGACCCCAAACCCAATCAGAAAGGGCGAAGGGATGCAAGTGGCCGAAAGGGGACAACCCTTGGCCGATGGTGCCCATTCGCTAGCAAGTCATGCCTGTTCGTGGGGCAAGACTTACCCCCTCGTTTTCTATAAATATGGGGGCTCTCTGGTCGATTTCATTATCCAACTCCAGAGTAAAATACTCAGATAAAAACGTAGAGAGAAAGAAAGAGAGAAAGAGAGAGTTCCGGCCAAGAGAAAGGCCGATTGTGGTGGTGTTGTGTTCCGGCGACTCTGATCGTTTGAGAACTAACTCCGGTCAAGAATGGGAGATCAAGACAAGGAGAAGAGCCTGGAAAACCCAGACGTGGTTCACAAGGTATGTGATGGGCCGTGGCTCCATCAGACCGAACGGATGGTCCATGCGACCGAACCGCGGCTCTGCTCGGTTCCTAAGTCCCATCCGGCTCTCCTTATCTGTTTCAAGTCGTTTCTCTTCTCTTCTCTCTGGTTAAACACGAAAGGTTGTGTTGGTTGAGTCCAAGGGACACGTTCCTAGGCTTTGGCCGAACATAACCAAACCGCTAGCCTAGACACGGGTCGGTTAGAGGGATGATCCGATCGCACCAAGACTGGGCGGTTAGGACGAACGGTTGGGAATGACCCAAAGGGCACGAGTTGTCAAGAGTCGTGAGTGTCCAAGAGGCACGAATGGCCAAAGGGTACATGTTCCAAACGGTGTCTTTCGGGACAGGTTAGGACTGATCCTTATGGATCAGCCTATGGCTTGTCTAGTAAAGACAAGTTCACGATTTGTCTAAGCCAAGGTAGAGTCGCAAGGTCTAACCGGTTGCTAAGCCTTCCGGATTAGGCTTGAGGCTTACTCGGCCGATTGGATCCAGGCCTAAGGCCGGATCAGGTAAGGGAGTCCGTTGGGCCATTGAGCCGGACTCCATTGGCCGGTCGCACCAGATTCTATCCGGTTAGACGGATTGGTCTTTGGGGACGATCCGGATTTGTTCGTGTGTTCTGTTTATCTATTCTGGACTATCTATCTGATTCTAAGTCAAGGGGTGGTTGGTTGAATGACTTAGGATACGGTAGGTAGGTTCATATGTTTATGATTATGTTGACTGAGGTTTATCTAAGTTCTAGGAACCAAGCCAAGCATTGTAGAATCAATCCGTGCTATTCTCGGTTATGATTAATGCTTATCTGGTTGTGGTTTCAGGAACTAAGGATGGTTCTGGTCAAGCCAAGGAGCCGTGAAGGCTCGGTCAGTGAGAGGCTATGTAACGTGTGTTTAGATGATGCTAGGGATGAACTAGTGATTGTCTATGAGACTGTTAAGAAGTTGTGTATTGAATCTCATGTTTCTAAGTAATACAAAGTTTATACATTGTTATTCCGCTGTGCAATCTATTCAGGCTCTGTAGTTGTAATTGTAGCCAAGAATGACTGACAACCCTGTTCCAGCATCCGAATCGCTCGAACCGCTGAAACCACTACTTTCTCTTGAGCCTGACACAGACCTTGGTACTCTACCGGGTGAAGTCCATTCTCCAATTGCACATGACCCTTATGGAAATCGAGAGTGGCTCGGTACTTTCCCATCCAATCCATACCTAAGATCACTTCTTGATTCTTTAGGTGGAAACCGACCATATTCACAGGGAAGACCTTTCCATGGATCTGTACTGGGATATTCGACATGAGACCTAGTGAGTTCATGGCTTGCCCACCGGCTGCCCTCACTATCCCAAAATTATCACCAGCATCCAGACAGAACAGACCCTTTCCGACCAGTCCCGGACTCACAAAACCTATGTGTAGCCCTGCGTCGGAAAGTACGTGGGTTTTTACCCCACCGACCATGAGGGTTCCTATCAGAGACCCCCATCAGAATCCCCTAGACCACATTCTAGGTTCAAGACCAAGCATTACTACTTGAATGTCAAAAGATAAATTTAGAGATTGCCAGAGATCGAATCAAAAGATCCGGAAGCTCCGTCGTCTCGTGACAGTTTATACACCCTCGGTGTTGTGGTTGGTTTGCCTTGGGACGCCTTGCCTGTGTTTCCACGGCCCTTCCCCTGACTTCCTTGCAGCTTGGGACAGTCCGATTGGAAATGTCCTTGCTGGCCACAATGGAAACAAGTCATCTGCCCGCTTCTACCAGACGGGTTCGGTCGAGGACAGTTCTGAACCCCATGGTCCATGCTGCCACAACGAACACAAGCCCCCTCGGCCTTCCAGCACTCACCCGGATGGTTCCGTCCACATTTGGAACACGCAGGTCGGCCACCAGAGGTCTTGCCTCCGTCCACCCGGTCCCATTTTCTCTTTTTATCATTAGTCTTGCCCGATGGGCCAGACTGTGGCTTAGCCTTAAGCTTAGCTTCTTCAGCCAAGTTAGACTCCAACAAAGCCACCCGTTCCACTTCCAGTGGGTACCTATATGAGTAGGATTTTGGTTGGATCACACATTTGGAAAACGTCTCATACCATTCTCCTAAGCGTCTTTCTATTGTGAATGCTCACACCATTCACAACAGCAACTATAATATACCTCAATCCTCATCATACTAAGATACTTAACATCACGTTCTTCCAATGATTGGAACGAACACCCTGAGTTTCCTCATTCTTTCTTTGGACGGATTCAGATTGGAATTGATTCATTCCATCTGACTCGATCAATGGAAACCTACCTTGATTTATACCGAGTCCTAACTGATCCATCTGATCAGAAGTCCACTCGTGTACAGGTCATGTAGTGTCTCCCTTGAGTCAGATTTTAATATTGCATATGCTTTACTTATTATGAACGGCCATCAAGGGATAACACTTAACTTCAGTAGAATGCTGCACGTTTATTTCAACCTAAGCCACTCCCTGGTCCATGTTACTTCCCTTGTTTAGGTCATCCATAAACAAGTCTTGCATTGCTTCCATCCCTTCCAACCCGTCTATTACTTCTAAATACTAGATCGACCAACCTTTCTGTTTTTAGGTTCTTGCCCTTGGAAAATGTATCTTGGCTAAGCCGGTTCATCTTAGAATTCCCACATTCACAAGCATGATACCCTAGCTTACCTCAACTCTTTCTTGGCTCACCCCAACTAAGGTTTCATAGTCATCATAGTTTTGGAAATAATTTTGGTATGGAACGCATAATCATAGAGCGTTGTCCTAAACAGGATCAAGCATGCTCTGATACCAACTTGTAACACCCCGATCCGGCTGACAAGGCCGTTGTCGAAGTCTTACGTCGCTTGGTCCACTTCCTGGCCGAACCTCTCAATTTTTACCCTTTATTTATAATATCGCCTAAAGGCGAGAGCTAACTTAAACCTTAGCTAAAGACTTCCCTAGTCATTAATAGCATAGATCCTTTCAACAGATACGCAGCGGAATATTCTCTAGTTAACCATTGGTCTAAAACCAATCTAACACTTGTCTGGTCTAATCACCTTAGCCTTGGCCAGTTTACTCAACTACCAATTAGCTTAAAGGTCAATCCTAAACCCAAACCAAGCCATACGATTCTGAGGTTCCATTCCCCTAAACCACTCTATCTAGATCTACATAAGTAAATGCTAGATCATACCTTTGCCACATCTATGGAGCTTATTAGCTCATCGGTCCTCCATTGACTCGAATTGCTCTTGCTTAACAACTGGACCACGATCACTCAATGATCTTACTTAAGGTCCTTATCTTAAGTTCTGCATCAAACAACTCCCCTAGGTACTTAGTCATTCAACCAACCATCCCCACAGACATAAGTAACCTTTGAGAAGTCTTCGAAAGGATAAGGATATATATTTGGCCTATCTCGGCTCAAGCACAATCCGAAATCTTTTTGCCTTATAGGCAATACTACCAAGTCCATCTTCTGGACTGACAAAGCTCATGAGACTAAGTCAATCAACCAACCATCCTCACATGACTTGGAACTGATGAGTCATCATCTGGCCTGACCGGCCTTAGGACTTAACCCAGACAACAGATATGACTTGTTCATACCAACCGATGCATTCATTAATCAGGTTAGGACTGACACCTTGAACAATCATTCAGAGGTAAGGTCGTCCATACTCAAACATGATCAGATCTTACACGGCCTTCCTTGAACAATCACACTTAGGCTCAGTATCTATGGTCTACGACACATAGTACTAGCCATACACTTCATCATGACTCTTAGCCAATCTCGAAGTTATCAACACCAAGGTTGATATCTAGAAGCATCACATCAATACTCTTACTCCAGCAACATGACTATCCATACTAGTGTTCGGCCATCGAACCATCGTCATGAAACATGATCCGACCACTAGACTTGATAAGCCATCGTCCACTTAGCATGTACTGATATAACCGGCCTTCCATTTCCATCATGTAGGTCTACGCCCTACATAAGGCACATGGCGCCTATCCTACTCACCAACCCAAAGTTGATTGTAAGATATCCTACCTAGCCTTTGCGGCTAGAACCATCCAACCATAGCCGGATCGTCCATAGTCCTGCCTAACCGTCTGGTTAAGATCTAGGTTGCGATCGGCCGGTTATAAGTCTGGCCCAAAGGCTCACAGACCTTCTTACCTGATCCAACCCAAAGCCTGGATCTATACCACCGAGTAAGGCCAAAGCCCAAACCGGATTGCCTTGCAACCGATCAGACCTTGCTACACAACACTCCGGTTAAACTAACCGTCCGTCCGTTCGATAATGCAGCCGCGGACTGTCCACTTGGTTTGGCCTAAGCCTTGAACCAATGGCACCGTTTGGAACTCACACCCTTTGGGAACTAGTACCCTTTGGACACACGTACCTCTTCGCAACTAATGACCCTTGGCAACTCGCACCCATTCAGATGTTCCAACCGTTCGACCTAACCGTTCGTATGGACTGTCTGGTCTGTGCATGTGTCCGGCCTATTGCCAAAAGACCACGCCTTAACCTACACAAATCATGAACCATTGTGACTGTTCAGGGAAGGTTTGCAACCGTTCAGAACAGAACAGAACCGCCCCTATCCAATCGGATCACCTGAGGCCGGTTTAGGCCATGCGCGCGCCTAACTCGTCGGTTATGGACCGCAACCGCATTACTCAACCAGAACCACGGTTATAACCAATCCCAACACATAAACAAGGCCACGCAAATGTACAGGAGGAGTAGAAGAAGAAATAGATGAAAAGAATAAGAAGAATAGGACTCAATCCAAATGCCCATGGCTAGATCGGTTCGGACTATCCGATGGTCTTAGCCGATGAGTCGGTGGTTACCCCACTGACCTATCTGACTGAACCACGGGGTTGTAGTCATTCTCCAGACCTCTCTCTATGCCTTGGGTATCCGTAACCCCACGGCCTCCTCTCTCCTAAACCGTTCTCCTTGCCAGAGATACTTAACCACCACAACCGACCCTTTTCCATCCGATCTCTCTCTCTCTCTTTCTATTTGGCTTCTGCCTTTTGTTTCTCACGAAACTGAATGCCTAGAATGGACAGAGAGGGCCTATATTTATAGAGAATGGGCGGCCAGGACTTGACACACAAACAGGTACAACTTGCTAGGCGAATGGGCATGACTTGACCGAAAGGTTGCAACCTTGGCCACTTGCACCCCAGTGCCCATAACTGCCCTTTATTGGGTCGGTCCTGAGCCCAAAGAGAAACCCAGGCCTTCTGGACACAGCCCACGGACTTGCCCAAAGACCCATCAGTCCCTAGCCCACATGGCCGGCCAACCAGCCAGCCACCGGCCCGGACCCGGTCCAACTGCCCGAGGCCCGAACACTCTGTCGAGCTGAGTTGAGCTGGCTCTCAGCTGACCCAGCTGAGTGAGCTAGTAGTCCAGCTGGTTGAGCTGACTTAATTTGGAACGAGCTAGGCTGAGCTTGACTGAGCTACGTCTAGCTTGATCGAGCTTCCCGTAAGCATCGCCCAGCTTCCGTACAGCTTGTCCTAGCTGACTTCTTTCTCTTATAAGGTTAAGTCTCAGTATCCTCACTACAAGAAAAGAGGGTATATTCTGACGGCCATTCCGACCGAAATTTTTTTGGTCAGAACTTTCCGACCGATTTCTGACGAAATAAAAATTTGGTCAGATTTTTCTGACGGAAATGGGTTTGACAGAAAACGGTCAGAAATTTCCGACCGTTTTCCGATGATTACAATTTTAAATTTTTGTTGTCGGATCCCCGTTGGAAATCGGTCGGAAATTTCTGACCGCTTTTAGCGGTTGGTAAATCGTCGGAAATTTCCAACGGATTTCTGACCGAATTTCGAACGTTTTTATAGCCGTTTTATACCGTTGATAATCGGTCAGAAATCGGTTAGAAACCCGTCAGAATTGTTTTTATAAATATCAGTGTCACAACATTCGTTCATTCACCGGTTATACTCTAAAAATTTTCTTTCTAAAAAAGTTCTTTCTCAAAAAAATGTCTTCCTCAAATCAAAATGAATATTTTCGGTCTTGGATGGATCGCAATCATCAAGATCCTTCGACTGGACTTCTTACCGAAGAATTTGCTGAAGGTCTTGGACAATTCATGGCATTTGCCTCCAACCAGGAGATGACTTTGCAAACAGGTAAGATGTATTGTCCTTGTCCTATTTGTCAGAATCGTAGATTTGGTACAGTTAGGGGTGTATGGAAGCACTTGTATAGTAGAGGATTTATGGCGGGTTATAAAGTTTGGTATTCGCATGGTGAAACTGATATGATGGTCAATTTTGGTAGCAGTATTCAACAAAATAATTTGAATGAAATAGGAGAACAACAAAGTGGGGTAGATGAACATATAGGTAATGTTCAAATGATTGAAGATAGGTTTAGGGGGGAGGAACCAAACTTTGAAGCACAGAAATTTTTTGATATGTTAGATGCAGCAAAAAGTCCGTTATATGATGGTTGTAGAGATGGTATTTCGCCTCTGTCATCTGCTACAAGGATGATGTCTATTAAAACAGATTATAACTTAAGCGAAGACTGTGTTGATGCGATAGCTGATTTTGTGAAAGATATATTACCGGAAGATAATCTTTCACCAGCTACATATTATGAGATACAAAAGTTGGTTTCTGGGTTGGGTTTGCCCTATCAAATGATAGATTTTTGCATCGACAACTGTATGATTTACTGGAGAAGGGATGTTGATCATACTAGTTGTCGATTTTGTGGCAAACCCCGGTTTCAAGAAACCAGAGAAAAGAGTAAAATCCCGTATAAGAGAATGTGGTACTTGCCAATAACAGACCGACTGAAGAGGTTATACCAATCCAAACATACAGCGGAGGCTATGAGATGGCACGGTGAACACGTAAGTAACGGAGAAATTTCTCATCCATCAGATGCAAAAGCATGGAAACATTTTCAGTCAATGTATCCTAGCTTTGCATTTGAGAGAAGAAATGTTTACCTTGGATTAAGTAGTGATGGATTCAACCCGTTTGGAAGGCGTGGGAGACAATATTCTCTTTGGCCCGTTATCGTAACACCATATAATTTGCCACCATCTTTGTGTATGAAACGCGAGTTTCTCTTTCTCACAATTCTAGTTCCTGGCCCTGAGCATCCTAAGAGATCCCTTGATGTCTTCTTGCAGCCATTGATTTATGAGTTGCAAATGTTATGGGATTATGGAGTTGAAGTGTATGATATAGCTTCTAGGGAGAATTTTATGATGCGTGCAGTGCTTATGTGGACCATAAACGATTTTCCCGCATACGGGATGTTATCTGGATGGACAACACATGGAAGATTAGCGTGCCCTTACTGTCAAAATAACACTGATGCATTTCAACTGAAGAATGGAAGGAAAACATGTTGGTTTGATTGTCATCGACGATATCTACCCCCTGATCATCCCTATCGTAAAAGCACGACATTGTTCACTAAGAACAAAAAGGTGTTTGATGGGCCGCCACCAGAAATTGATGGAGAATCTATCCTTACTCGGTTAAGAGATTTTGGTTTGAAGATGACAGATGAATGTGGTGGAAATGGGCATAATCCAGTTTATGGATATGGGGAACATCACAACTGGCATAAGAAAAGTATTTTTTTGGAAGTTGCCGTATTGGAAGGACCATCTACTTAGGCATAATTTAGATGTGATGCACATTGAAAAGAATATCTTTGACAACATTATGAATACCATTCTCAATGTGAAAGGGAAGACAAAAGACAACCTGAAGTCTAGATTAGACTTGCCAGATATTTGTGCCCGTAAGTCCCTTCACATTGATGGGAGAGGAAAACTGCCAATGCCAATTTATCGGTTAGATGCAGCTTCCAAGCAAGAGTTCTTCGAGTGGATTATTCATAGCGTCAAATTTCCAGATGGATATGCATCTAATCTAAGGAACTGTGTAGATAGGCGAGAAGGAAAGTTTTCTGGTTTGAAAAGTCACGATTGTCATGTCATGATGCAGCGCCTTTTTCCATTTTGCTTTGCTGGCCTTCTTCCACAAAATGTACATGAAGCAATAGCAGGTAAATTTAGTTTATTTAAAATTTGGTATCTATTACATTTTATCACTTCATTTCTGAAATAATTTTGGTTTTGTTACAGGAATGGGAGCTTTCTTTCGAGATTTGTGCTCGAGATCATTAACATCAGATGGGATCCAAAACTTGAAAAATAAGATTCCAATAATCTTATGCAATCTAGAGATGATTTTTCCACCATCTTTTTTTGATGTTATGGTGCATCTTCCAATCCATCTCGCTCGAGAAGCAGAACTTGGAGGTCCTGTTCAATATCGGTGGATGTACGTGACTGAGCGTTCTATGTTTCATTTGAAAAGGAAAGTGAAAAATTTAAGCCGAGTTGAGGGATCTATTGTTGCACAAAGCATCAATGAGGAAACTTCACAGTTCGCTTCTTACTACTTCGCCCCCGAAGTGCAGACTAAAAGTCGAAAACCTTCAAGACATGATGATGGAGGCCAAAGAGCAGTTTATCCGGTTGAGGTCCCAAGCATTTTTTCTCAAATTGGTCGATTAAGTGGAAGGGGAAAAAGCAGAAGACTCACAGAGCAAGAGCAATTGCACTTACATAAGTACATTTTAGCTAACTGCGAGGAAGTCATGCCATATGAAAGGTATTTATATTTTAGTATCATATATTAAAGTCATATATTCTAAATAAATTTGTAAGTAAATATGATTCCATTTCCAGGATTTACATGGGACAAATAAGGGAAGCATATCCTTATTACACTCAAGACCAGCTGTCAGAACTTAAGGAAAATGAGTTCGTAAATTGGTTCAAATTCTATGCAAGTTTTATGACACTCTTGTATATTATTTTTGAATATTGCAAGTTTTGTACATGCTGCATGACTTAATAAATTTGACTATTATACAGGTAAAGTTTCTTGTGTCTAGAGGAGATCCCATTCAGCCATGGCTAGAGGAAATGGCCGCTGGTCCTAAATTTGTTGCTGTGTCTTACCCAATGTATTGCTCACGAGGATATGCTTTTAAGATTTTCCGCGAGAACAATACACAATCAACTATAAATCACGGTGTATCGGCTAGAGCTGGCGAAATAATTTACTACGGTATTTTGCGTGAGATATTGGAGATTTACTATCCAGGGATCCTTAATTTGAGATGTGTTGCCTTCTTTGCTGATTGGTACAACCCGATTGTTGGATACGGTGTCCGGATTGACGAATTTGGAGTTACATCAGTTCACTCCAGAAGAAGACTTGCAAACTATGATCCGTTCATTCTAGCTTCACAAGCAGATCAAGTAACTTACCTTCCTTATCCTCGTGTGAGGAATAAACAAGACCCTTGGATCACCGTGACACCTGTTACCCCAAGAGGGAGAGTGGATGGAGTTTCGGATACGCCCGCGATGCAACAATCCTCAAGTAATTTGTTAGGTGATCTTGATGTTCATAATGCTCATGAAATCGATCTTGTTGTCGATTATACTGGTGTAGGCGACAATGAAGTATTCTCAGATTTGAAGTCGGACAGAGGAGAATTCGACGATGACTTTGATTCAGCTTCTTCAGAATATTCATCTGATCCAGAATAAATAATATATTTTTTATAAATTAAAATTTTTCTAATAAATCTATGTTCTTTATAAGATGTGAAAATATATTTTTAATAAATTGTAATTTTCCTAATAAGTCTATGATCTTTTGAAAAATATGTTTTCAGATTTAAAAAAAATTTAAACAAGTTTATGAAAGCAAAATATATTTCATATGTTTTTTTAAAAAAAAATTAAAGAAGGTTTCAAAGCAAAAAAATTAAACAAGGTTTCAAAGCAAAAAAAAAAAAATCGATTTCTCTCTTTTTTTTTTATTGATACATTAATTTCCGACCGCACATGGTGGTCAGAAACTTCCGACGGTTAAAATTTGGTCAGAAACTTCCCACCCTCTTCCAACCGTTGCGTCGGTCGGAAATCGTTTATATATGTGTATCAAAGACCGTAACCCTAATCTGTCTCCTTCCCATCTGTTTGCTCCGCCGAAACCGCCCATCTCAACCTCTCGTCTGGGCCGCTCTCACACCCTCCGTTCTCGCCGCTCTCACCCTCCGTTCTGCGCCGCTCTCACCTCCGTTCTGAGCTTTCACCCTCCGTTCTGAGCCGCTCTCACCCTCCGTTCTGCGTCGCACTCACCGTACGGTCTGCGTCGCACTCACCCTACGGTCTGCGCCAATCTCGCCCCATCTCTCTCTCTTTTCTCGAAAACCTCAAGCGAAATTATGTAAGTTTATGTCTTCTTCTTTGTTTAGTGTAGCTTTTGTGGTGAATGATATTTCTAAAGCTTTGTTTGATAATTCTCTGTCAATAATTGTTGCATTCTGTTTATACTAACAAAATTTATTTTCAGTTGTATGTTATGAACTTGTTGTTCTTTACAGTGGATAATGTTGTACTGTAATTATTTTGTTTGTCTCGAGGTCGTATGCGGATTTTCTCTCTGGTTCAATTCCATCTGCTTCCTCTCCTGTTTTGGGTTCTCCTTTTACCCAGAGAACCAGTGTCCCCCAGCAACAGCCAGCAGCGCCCTCACAGATAATTGAGGATAGGTTACTCAACGAGCTGTTGTTGGCACCAGGACGAGAGCTTCTTCCGAAGCTGAGCCGAAATGGTGAACCAAATACTAGTTGGTAAATTTTTTTTATGTTTTATCTTACCATTTCTGTTTTACAATTTCTTAATTTCTCAATGTTTTCAATTTTGTTTTAGGTTTAGGAAAAAAAATCGCAATGCCATTTGCAAGTCTATTTTGAAATGCTTTCATAGTCTCCTTGATTTGCCATATCCGACTTATGCCCACGTGCCATTAGAAAAGCAGAAGATGTGGCTCCGTTCATTTGCTGTAAGATGTCTTTTTGTCATTTTTAATTTGACTCGACCATTAGTCAATATGTTGATTGTGTTTGTTAATTGCAGCAAGATTGGAATTGGGACCCTGCTATCACCAGTGAGGTACGGACAGCCTTTAATTTGCAGGCTAAAACTCAGTACAAGAGCAACATGACTGAGTGGAAGAAAAAGTGGAAGCTGAAGAAGGATAAGCCCACAGGTCTAAATGAAGATGTGTGGGTTGGGTTGCAAGCTTATTGGCAACTCGATGCTACTGCATCTATCGCTGATACCAACTCTCAGAATAGGCGAAGCCAGCGTGGTGGAAAAGGTTTAGCAATACATAATGGTGGTGCTAAAACAAGAGAGGAACGAGAGATAGAAATGGTAAGCTTTACAATTAAAGTTATACTACTCTTAACTTCTTCTTAAACATTGAACTGATATTATTCTATAACTTGTGTTTTTATGCTAGACTGCTGAAAACGATGGTGTGCCACCAGATTGGTTAGCATTGATGAGAGATATGCACACCAATAAACAAACTGGTGAGGTGCAAGATCCCGTCGCAAGAGAGTTGTTGGAAACTTTGACTAAGCTCAAGGAGGATAAAGAAGCACAACTTCAGCAGTCTCAATTGTTTGGCAATGATGGTGCATCTACAGCTTCAAACATGCTGTCCGGCGAAGAGATCAACCAAATCGTTCTTGAGGTATTTTTTTTTTCTGTGATTAACAAGTAATTTATAGTTCTTGCTAAATTTGCCTTTATTTTTGTAGAATGTCCCTGTTAAGAAAGGTCGCCGCTATGGTGTTGGTCGTGTTTCGGAGGGGATCTCATCCTCATCTCAAGCCACCTTTTCTTCCCCGTCTCTTGTCCATGAGATGGAGCAGCTGAAGACTGAGCTTATTGAAGAGCGGACAAAACGACAAGCTTTGGAGGACCAGCTTCGTTCTGTCACTGATTTCATTTCTCGAGTTTATCCGGAGGAGTTCTCTGCTTCTCAAAGTCAACCTGACCAGTAATGTTTTCCCAAATACTTTCTGTTGTACTGGATTATGTTTTCTTCTGTTTTGTATTGTATTATGTTCTAAGACAATGTAAAACTTATTTTAATTATTAGAATCATATGTTTAATTATTTTGTATACTTCTTAAGATAATTTCAAATTTTAATTTGTATAAATGTCCATTTAACCGTTTTTAATTATAATAATACAAAACAAAATTTCTGACCGATATTAGCGGTTAGAAATTTCCGACAGATGTGATCCGTCAGAATGTTCCGACGGTATTATCGGTCAGATATTTCTGACCGTTACATCGGTCGGAAGTGTCTGACCGACGCCGTCGTCGGAACTTTCCGACAACCTCTTCCGTCAGAAAGTTCTGACGGAACATCCGTCGGAAATTTCCGACCGTTAAAATCCGACACTAATCCGTCGGAAATATCCGACCGTTTCCGACAGAAAAGAAATTTCCGACCATATAGATCTGACAGTTAAATTCGTCGGAAATCCGTCAGAACAGTCTATTTCCGACGGGTTTCCAACGGATTTGACCGTCAGAAATTTCTCCTTTTCTTGTAGTGCCTGACGTCCTTAACCTTCTATCTTGGCCATGGAACGCTTGCCTTAAGGTCCTAAGACCGGCTGGTTCGTTTCCTCGAACCATGGCCATCCCGACGGTCCTTATCAAGGATAACGGATGTTACACATAGGACGTTCGTGGCTGTCCATGTGTGTCCGTGTGTGTCCGTCAGCACACACAGGACGTCCGTGGCTGTCCATCAGTATACAGATCAGCAGACTGGTCCTTGGACTCAGCACGCTGGCCCTTCCCGTGGACTGTTCGGGTGATTTTGGCCCACGTAGGCTGTCTGTTCAGTACACACAGGACGTCCGTGGGTGTCTGTCAGCACACACAGGACGTCCGTGTGTGTCCGTCAGCACACACAGGACATCTGTGGCTGTCTGTGTGTGTCCGCTTATGTCCGTCAGCACACACGGGGTGTCCGTGGCTGTCCATCAGTACAAATATCAGCACTTTGGTCCTTGGACTCAGCACGCTGACCCTACCCGTGGACTGTTCGGGTGATTTTGGCCCACGTGGGCTGTCTGTTCAGTACACACAGAACGTATGTGGGTGTCCGCCAGCACACACAGGACGTCCGTGGCTGTCTGTGTGTGTCCGTCTGTGTCCGTCAGCACACACAGGACGTCCGTGGCTGTCCGTGTGCGTCTGTGTGTGTCCGTCAGCACACACAGGACGTCCGTGGCTGTCCATCAGTACACATATCAGCACGTTGGTCCTTGGAATCAGCATGCTGACCCTTCCTGTGGACTGTTCGGGTGATATTGGCCCGACGTGGGCTGTCAGTTCAGTACACACAGGACGTCTGTGGGTGTCCGTACATGACGTCTGTGTGTGTCCGTCAGCACACACATGACGTCCTTGTGTGTCCGTTTGTGTCCGTCAGCACACACAAGATGTCTGTGGCTGTCCATCAGTACACATATCAGCACGTTGGTCCTTGGACTCAGCATGCTAACCCTTCCCGTGGACTGTTCGGGTGATTTTGGCCCACGTGGGATGTCTATTCAGTACACACTGGACGTCAGTGGGTGTCCGTCAGCACACACAAGACGTCTGTGGCTGTCCGTGTGTGTCCGTTAGCACACACATGACGTCCGTGGCTGTCCATCAGGACACATATCAGCACGTTGCTCCTTGGACTCAGCACGCTGGCCCTTCCCGTGGACCGTTTGGGTGATTTTGGCCCATGTGGGCTGTCTGTTCAGTACACACAGGACGTCTTTGAGTGTCTGCCATCACAAACAAGACTTCCGTGGCTGTCTGTCAGCACACACAGGACGTCCGTGGCTGTCTGTGTGTGTCTTTATGTGTCTGTCAGCACACACAGGACGTCTGTGGCTGTCTATTAGTACACATATCAGCACGCTGGTCCTTGGACTGAGCTCGCTGGTCCTTGGACTCAGCATGCTAGCCCTTCCCGTGGACTGTTCGGGTGATATTGGCCCACGTGGGCTGTCTGTTCAGTACACACAAGACATCCGTGGATGTCCGCCAGCACACACAGGACATCCGTGGCTGTCCGTGTGTGTCCGTCAGTACACACAGGACGTCCGTGGCTGTCCATCAGTACACATATCAGGAAGTTGGTCCTTGGACTCAGCACGCTGACCCTTCCTGTGGACTGTTCGGGTGATTTTAGGCCACATGGGCTGTCAGTTTAGTACACACAGGACGTCCGTGGTTGTCCGCAAGAACACACAGGACGTTTGTGGCATCCGTGGCTGTCCATCAGCACACACAGGATGTCTGTGGCTGTCCGTGTGTGTTTGTGTGTGTCCGTCAGCACACACATTACGTTCGTGGCTGTCCATCAGTGCACATATCAGCACGCTGGTCCTTGGACTAAGCACGCTGGCCCTTCCCGTGGACTGTTCAGGAGATTTTGGCCCACGTGGCTGTCTGTTCAGTACACACAGGACGTCCGTGGGTGTCCGTCAGCACACACAGGACGTCTGTGTGTGTCCGTCAGCACACGCGGGACGTCCGTGGGTGTCCGTATGTGTCCGTGTGTGTCCGTTAGCATGTACAGGACGTCTGTGGCTGTCCATCAGTACACATATCAGCACGTTGGTCCTTGGACACAGCACGCTGACCCTTCCCGTGACCTGTTCGGGTTATTTTGGCCCAGTGGGCTGTCTGTTCAGTACACACAGGACGTTCGTGGGTGTCCACCAGCACACACAAGACATCCGTGGCTGTCCATGTGTGTCCGTGTGTGTCCGTCTGTGTCCGTCAGCACACACAGGACGTCTGTGGCTGTCCATCAGTACACATATCATCACGTTGGTCGCTGGACACAGCACGCTGGCCCTTCCCGTGGACAGTTCGGGTGATTTTGGCCCACGTGGGCTGTCGGTTCAGTACACACAGGACGTCCGTGGGTGTCCGTCAGCACACGTAGGACATTCGTGTCTGTCCGTGTGTGTCCGTGTGTGTCTGTCTGTGTCCGTCAGCACACACAGGATGTCCGTGACTGTCCATCAGTACACATATCAGCACGTTGGTCCTTGGACTCAGCACGTTGGCCCTTCCCGTGGACTGTTCGGGTGATGTTGGCCCACGTGGGCTGTCAGTTCAGTACACACAGGACATCCGTGGGTGTCCGTCAGCACACACAGGACGTCTGTGTGTGTCCATCAGCACACGCAGGACGTCCTTGGCTATCCGTGTGTGTCCGTTTGTGTCCGTCAGCACACACAGGACGTCTGTGGCTGTCCATCAGTACACATATCAGCACGTTGGTCCTTGGACTCAGCAAGCTGACCCTTCCCGTGGACTGTTTGGGTGATACTGGCCCACGTGGGCTATCTGTTCAGTACACACAGGACGTCAGTGGGTGTCCGTCAGCACACAGAGGACGTCCGTGGCTGTCAGTGTGTGTCCTTGTGTGTCCGTCAGCACACACAGGATGTCCGTGGCTGTCCATCAGGACACATATCAGCACGTTGCTGCTTGGACTCAGCATGCTTGCCCTTCCTGTGGACTGTTTTGGTGATTTTGGCCCACGTGGGCGGTCTGTTCAGTACACACAGGACCTCCTAGGGTGTCCGCCATCACAAACAGGACTTCCGTGGCTGTCCGTCAGCACACCCAGGACGTCTATGGCTGTCTGTGTGTGTTTTTTTGTGTCCGTCAGCACACACAGGACATTCGTGGCTGTCCATCAAAAAACATATCAGCACGCTGGTCCTTGGACTCAGCACGCTGGCCCTTCCCATGGACTGTTCGGGTGATACTGGCCCACGTGGGCTGTCTGTTCAGTACACACAGGACGTCCGTGGGTGTCCGCCAGCACACACAGGACGTCCGTGGCTGTCTGTGTGTGTCCGTCTATGTCCGTCAGCATACACAGGACGTCCGTGGCTGTCCATCAGTACACATATCAGCACATTGGTCCTTGGATTCAGCATGCTGACCGTTCCCGTGGACTGTTCGGGTGATTTTGGCCCACGTGGGCTGTCTGTTGAGTACACACAGGACGTCCGTGGGTCTCCGTCAGCACACACATGACGTCTGTGTGTGTCTGTCAGGACACTTAGGACATCTGTGGCTGTCTCTGTGTGTCCGTTTGTCTCCGTCAGCACACACGAGACGTCCGTGGCTGTCCATCAGTACACATATCAGCACTTTGGTCCTTGGGCTCAGCACGCTGACCCTTCCCGTGGACTGTTCGGGTGATTTTGGCCCACGTGGGCTGTCTGTTCAGTACACAAAGAGTGTCCGTGGGTGTCCGCCAGCACACACATGACGTCTGTGGCTGTCTGTTTGTGTTCGTCTGTGTTCGTCAGCACACACCGGACGTCCGTGGCTGTCCGTGTGTGTTTGTGTGTGTCCGTCAGCACACATAGGACGTCTGTGGCTGTCCATCAGTACACATATCAGCACGTTGGTCCTTGGAATCAGCATACTGACCCTTCCCGTGGACTGTTCGGGTGATTTTGGCCCGACGTGGGCTGTCAGTTCAGTACACACAGGACGTCCATGGGTGTCCGTACATGACGTCTGTGTGTGTCCGTCAGCACACATAGGACGTCCTTCGCTTTCCGTGTGTGTCTGTTTGTGTCCGTCAGCACACACAGTATGTCTGTGGCTGTCCATCAGTACACATATCAGCACGTTGGTCCTTGGACTCAGCATGCTGACCCTTCCCGTGGACTGTTCGGGTGATTTTGGCCCACGTGGGATGTCTATTCAGTACACACAGGACGTCAGTGGTTGTCCCTCAGCACACATAGGACGTCCGTGGCTGTCCGTGTGTGTCCGTCAGCACACACAGGATGTCCGTGGCTGTCCATCAGGACACATATCTGCACGTAGCTCCTTGGACTCAGCACGCTGGCCCTTCCCGTGGACTGTTTGGGTGATTTTGGCCCATGCGGGCTGTCAGTTCAGTACACACAGGATGTCCTTGAGTGTCTGCCATCACAAACAGGACTTTCGTGGCTGTCTGTCAGCACACACAGGACGTCCGTGGCTGTCTGTGTTTGTCTTTATGTGTCCGTCAGCACACACAGGACGTCCGTGGTTGTCCATTAGTACACATATCAGCACGCTGGTCCTTGGACTGAGCTCGCTGGTCCTTGGACTCAGCATGCTGGCTCTTCCCGTGGACTGTTCGGGTGATATTGGCCCACGTGGGCTGTCTGTTCAGTACACACAGGACATCTGTGGGTGTCCGTCATCACACACAGGACGTCCTTGGTTATCCGTGTGTGTCCGTCAACACACAGAGGACGTCTGTGGCTGTCCTTCAGTACACATATCAGGACGTTGGTCCTTGGACTCAGCACGCTGACCCTTCCCGTGGACTGTTTGGGTGATATTGGCCCACGTGGGCTATCTGTTCAGTACACACATGACGTCAGTGGGTGTCCTTCAGCACACGCAAGACGTCCGTGGCTGTCAGTGTGTGTCCTTGTGTATCCGTCAGCACACACAGGATGTCCATGGCTGTCCATCAGGACACATATCAGCACGTTGCTCCTTGGACTCAGCATGCTGGTCCTTCCTGTGGACTGTTTGGGTGATTTTGGCCCCCGTGGGCGGTCTGTTCAGTACACACAGGACGTCCTTGGGTGTCCGCCATCACAAACAGGACTTCCGTGGCTGTCCGTCAGCACACCCAGGACGTCTGTGGCTGTCTGTGTGTGTTTTTTTGTGTCCGTCAGCACACCCAGGACGTCCGTGGCTGTCCATCAAAAAACATATCAGCACGCTGGTCCTTTGACTCAGCTCGCTGGTCCTTGGACTCAGCTCGCTGGTCCTTGGACTCAGCACGCTGGCCCTTCCCATGGACTGTTCGGGTGATACTGGCCCACGTGGGCTGTCTGTTCAGTACACACAGGACGTCCGTGGGTGTCCGCCAGCACACACAGGACGTCTGTGGCTGTCCATGTGTGTCTGTCTGTGTCCGTCAGCATACACAGGACGTCCGTGGCTGTCCATCAGTACACATATCAGCACGTTGGTCCTTGGACTCAGCATGCTGACCGTTCCCGTGGACTGTTCGGGTGATTTTGGCCCACGTGGGCTGTCTGTTGAGTACACACAGGACGTCTGTGGGTGTCCGTCAGCACACACAGGACGTCCGTGTGTGTCCGTCAGCAAACACAGGACATATGTGGCTGTCTGTGTGTGTCTGTTTGTGTCCGTCAGCACACACGGGACGTCCGTCGCTGTCCATCAGTACACATATCAGAACTTTGGTCCTTGGACTCAGCACGCTGACCCTTCCCGTGGACTGTTCGGGTGATTTTGGCCCGCGTGGGCTGTCTGTTCAATACACACAGAACGTCCGTGGGTGTCCGCCAGCACACACAGGACGTCCGTGGCTGTCTGTGTGTGTCCGTCTGTGTTCGTCAGCACACACAGGACGTCCGTGGCTGTCCGTGTGTGTCCGTCAGCACACACAGGACGTCCGTGGCTGTCCATCAGTACACATATCAGCACGTTGGTCCTTGGAATCAGCATGCTGACCCTTCCCGTGGACTGTTCGGGTGATTTTGGCCCGACGTGGGCTGTCAGCTCAGTACACACAGGACGTCCGTGGGTGTCCGTACATGACGTCTGTGTGTGTCCGTCAACACACATAGGACGTCCTTGGCTGTCCGTGTGTGCCCGTTTGTGTCCGTCAGCACACAAAGGATGTATGTGGCTGTCCATCAGTACACATATCAGCACGTTGCTCCTTGGACTCAGCATGCTGGCCCTTCCTGTGGACTGTTTTGGTGATTTTGGCCCACGTGGGCGGTCTGTTAAGTACACACAGGACCTCCTTGGGTGTCCGCCATCACAAACAGGACTTCCGTGGCTGTCCGTCAGCACACCCAGGACGTCTGTGGCTGTCTGTGTGTGTTTTTTTGTGTCCGTCAGCACACACAGGACATCCGTGGCTGTCCATCAAAAAACATATCAGCACGCTTGTAACACCCCCGAACCGTCCTAGACATATGGTCGATCAACCGGCCAACAATCAAACAAGAACATGACAGATCGACCGTCCAATACCCAGGGTTGGAGATGAAAGGCCAACCGGCCAGCCAACAATCAAACAAGAACTTGACTGACCGTCCAACCCAACACCATGGTCCGGAAGCGCTACGTGACGGGCTAGGGACAATCCGGTCAGAGTCACAAACTTTACTCCACGAGCTAGACCAGTTCATCCACTAACTCGTCCCGCTGCGTCAAGGCATAAGGCTTTGCAACCCGTACCTAGAGTTAGCGTTTTCCGTTAGATCAAGGCCTAAGGCTTTTCAACCCATACCTCGACCTAACGTTGTGTTAGACCGGACTAGTCAAATATCAGAGTACTCATGAAGCGCATATAAAACAATTACTTTTATTGATTAGAGAAATATTCATACATTGAATAATTCAAGACTGGGCCCGGCCTACTGCCAAATGGAGTCAACACAACACAATTCACAATACCGTTTACAAAAGGCATGAAAATCTACACCGGCGGTCCTAACGTCCAGCACGAAGCTATCCGATCATCCTTACCTAAATCGACCTGCAAAAAGGACAACGGAGTTGGATGAGTAATCTAGTATTACTCAGTGAGCTGGCGGCCTCTACCCGCAACCTAGACTCTACACAGACAACCCAAAATAACAATCAATCTAGCCCTAGCATGCAATAAAAGCTAACGCTAAGCAAACCGTTACTAAGTTAGACTTGGCCTCCTGCCATGATCTAGCTTCAAGTAACGGGAACCTGCATTAAAACATGTCAACAAACAATCCCTAGTTAACCATATATATGCCTGAGTTCAGTACTCATATAGTGTTAGACACTTAGACTATACAAGTATCACTAGTCGATCAACCAACAATCAAACAAGAACATGTTCGGCCAACCAATGATACCGCATAGCTTTAATATCCACCACCCTTCACAAGCAATCCCTCAAACACATACAGGCCAACGTCAGGCCTACACTAACCAAATACACACCAATCCTAATCCGGTACCTAAACCAGACTTATGACTTAATGTCAGAACCTGCAAGCAAATCAATCAACCACAATCACAATAATAACTATGAGAATCTACGACTCGATCTAACTCATAACACCGTATATCGGTGCTACGCTAACTTGAGGGTTCCATAACCCTCTACGACACACTAACACAACACTCTAACCTGGGCCCTGGTGACATCGTGTTCCTCCTCTCTATCGGCAATATCCTATCTCCCTACCACAAAGGCCAGAAGAAGGAACTTTCAACCGACCGCGGCCCACAGTCATTCGGGTCACCGCACGACAGCCCACAGTCCTTCGGGTCACTGCCACATTACACCGTCATGTAATACTCAGCCATAGTACATGACACCGTTCGTCTGAGTCTTCCCGATCCAGCGAATAAGGGGTTTCCTTGAAACACTAATCACCCCTACACAAGCCTAGTATGGGCGGGTCACGCACATACTGTCGGCACACTCACACAACACAAACTCAATCTAAAACCTAACCTAAAGATAAAGTTCCAGATCCTAACTAGACACGACTCCACAAGACTAACCATAGTACCAGTAGTCCGGCCTATATGGCCTAAGACCCTTAGTACTAATAACTAAACAATAATATCAATACTAAACAAATAAATCAAACCGTTATCCAGATAGTCCAGCCTCCTGCTATGAAACTATCCTTAAAGATAACGGGAACCTGCACTCAACCATATCAACACGCAAGAATAGAAAACATGATGCATCCTAGCCCTAGTCCTAGTCAGGTTATTAACTCAGTCTTAATTCCATTCATCTCAGCTTAGCCCTTGCTAAACTGAGTCCGGTTCCATAAATAAAATAACCCTAAGGACTCTACCATTCAATAGCGTGATCATTCTAATCTATATGCAGACTCGATCTACCCTAAATTCCAAGTGGAATTCACACAAACCAACTCACAGTGTTCTAGGCGAGAAGCTGCTGGTTGATCGGAGAGGACTTGGCAAAAACCCAAGGGACACCTTTACTGGACTGGACTGAACTGATCTTGTCTTGGACACAACCTCGGGGCTTCACCATGAAGAAACTGAAAGGCCTCGACAAGCTGATCTGGACTCGGACAGAACCTCCATTAGCTTCTGGACAGTTCTTCGACTTCCCGGTGCAGTATCGAGTAGAACTTCGACTGATCTGAACCCATGGAACTGAACTAATCTCGGACAGTACCTCACTTAATTGTAGGAGAATATGACTGGCTTGGACGGATTGAATTGGACAGAGCTTCCGCGTCACAATCGTAGAGAATCGCCGATTGGACGGAACTGGCCTTCTCGGTGGAGTATCGGTCTTCAGAATCGACCATACTCTAGAATCGATCACTTCCTTTCTTTATCTCTCTCTCCATAGCCACGTTGACTTGACTCCCATCTGATCTGATCTTCACTTGATTGACCTTCAGTTGGACAGAACCTTCCCAAGGTGCTGACTCGAAATCAGTAGAGAACTGACCTCGAAAACTCTCTAAAACTCTCGATATAGCTCGGAATCACTTGCTTTCTTTTTCTACTTTTCTCTCATGTTTTTAACTGGGTTTGGACAGGTCTGGATGTGAAGAAATGAGCTGGGGTCGTGGGGTATTTATAGAAGACACCAGCCAATCAGCTTCAGGTTGGTGGCAGCCCGTGTGTCGCTCCGCATGGCTCCGGACGCATGCACGGCGACACCTCGTGCTCCACATGGCTGGCTGCATGTCCAGGACACATGCAGGACGCCACCACTCCTCCCAGATGTCAGGGTGCATGACTGGAGCTCATGCAAGGCGCCACACATCCTCACACATGTCGATCAGCATGCTTCGATTGCATGCGTCGCGACATCTCGTGCTTGGCCGATCCACCTCGTGCTCCACATGGCTTGCTGCATGTCCAGGACACATGCAGGACGCCACAACTCCTCCCAGATGTCAGGCTGCATGACTGGAACTCATGCAAGGCGCCACAGCATCACACACATGGCTGGCCGCATGCTTCGGTTCCATGCACGGAGACACCTCGTGCTTGGTCGATCCACCTCGTGCTTCTACATGTCAAGCTGCATGTGCAGCTTCCATGCACGTCTACACCTCCTCCTTGTGTTGACACTCAGCTGCTGATGTGATAGACAGAACGTCCTGGTCAAATGCATAGAGACACCTCGAGCTTCTTGGTCGGTTTACGCGATTTTTGACCCTTCCGGCATATTTTCATCCCGCGAACAATCTCGAATATTATTCCGCTCCCGTTCTGATGAGCTAATTATTCTTCAGAGATTCCAAAATATTTCTGACCTTGATGAAAAATATTTCCTGAGCCTCCGGCCTCCTCGAAGAATTTCGTAATACCGAAATTAGGGTTTTCGCCCAACTTCGGGTTTTCCCGTCGTGCTTGCTTCCCGTCCTGCTTAATTCCCGTCCTGCTTCCGACTTATAATGTCTTCAGAATAATATTTTACTGATACGAAGATATTCCGAGAAAACTTCGCGATGAAGAAACGTTAATCTTCAAAAACGTCGAGCTTCTAAACCGTCGTGCTTCAAAAATGTAATTCTTCCAAAACTGCCGTATGATCAATCTAAGACATTTCTAACAATGGTAGAGCAGCTTATCTCAACTCATGCTTCACTCACGATCCATTCTTTGAACTTCTCGTACTTCAAATTTCCCGATCGATTTGTATTGCCCGCGACTCAACCACAAAGATACTCGACCATTCTCTCTCTCTTTTCTTTTCTTCTTTTTTTTTAACGGGTTTCTACAACGCTGGTCCTTGGACTCAGCACGCTGGCCCTTTCCATGGACTGTTCGGGTGATACTGGCCCACGTGGGCTGTCTGTTCAGTACACACAGGACGTCCGTGGGTGTCCGCCAGCACACACAGGACGTCTGTGTGTGTCCATCAGCACACACATGACGTCCTTGGCTATCCGTGTGTGTCCGTCAACACACAGAGGACGTCTGTGGCTGTCCTTCAGTACACATATCAGGACGTTGGTCCTTGGACTCAGCACGCTGACCCTTCCCGTGGACTGTTTGGGTGATATTGGCCCACGTGGGCTATCTGTTCAGTACACACATGACGTCAGTGGGTGTCCTTCAACACACGCAAGACGTCCGTGGCTGTCAGTGTGTGTCCTTGTGTGTCCGTCAGCACACACAGGATGTCCGTGGCTGTCCATCAGGACCCATATCAGCACGTTGCTCCTTGGACTCAGCATGCTGGTCCTTCCTGTGGACTGTTTGGGTGATTTTGGCCCACGTGGGCGGTCTGTTCAGTACACAAAGGACGTCCTTGGGTGTCCGCCATCACAAACAGGACTTCCGTGGCTGTCCGTCAGCACACCCAGGACGTCCGTGGCTGTCTGTGTGTGTTTTTTTGTGTCCGTCAGCACACACAGGTCGTCCGTGGCTGTCCATCAAAAAACATATCAGCACGCTGGTCCTTTGACTCAGCTCGCTGGTCCTTGGACTCAGCACGCTGGCCCTTCCCATGGACTGTTCGGGTGATACTGGCCCACGTGGGCTGTCTGTTCAGTACACACAGGACGTCCTTGAGTGTCTGCCATCACAAACAGGACTTTCGTGGCTGTCTGTCAGCGCACACAGGCGTCCGTGGCTGTCTGTGTTTGTCTTTATGTGTCCGTCAGCACACACAGGACATCCGTGGTTGTCCATTAGTACACATATCAGCACGCTGGTCCTTGGACTGAGCTCGCTGGTCCTTGGACTCAGCATGCTGGCTCTTCCCGTGGATTGTTCGGGTGATATTGGCCCACGTGGGCTGTCTGTTCAGTACACACAGGACATCCGTGGGTGTCCGTCATCACACACAGGACGTCTGTGTGTGTCCATCAGCACACACATGACGTCCTTGGCTATCCGTGTGTGTCCGTCAACACACAGAGGACGTCTGTGGCTGTCCTTCAGTACACATATCAGGACGTTGGTCCTTGGACTCAGCACGCTGACCCTTCCCGTGGACTGTTTGGGTGATATTGGCCCACGTGGGCTATCTGTTCAGTACACACAGGACGTCAGTGGGTGTCCTTCAACACACGCAAGACGTCCGTGGCTGTCAGTGTGTGTCCTTGTGTGTCCGTCAGCACACACAGGATGTCCGTGGCTGTCCATCAGGACCCATATCAGCACGTTGCTCCTTGGACTCAGCATGCTGGTCCTTCCTGTGGACTGTTTGGGTGATTTTGGCCCACGTAGGCGGTCTGTTCAGTACACAAAGGACGTCCTTGGGTGTCCGCCATCACAAACAGGACTTCCGTGGCTGTCCGTCAGCACACCCAGGACGTCCGTGGCTGTCTGTGTGTGTTTTTTTGTGTCCGTCAGCACACACAGGACGTCCGTGGCTGTCCATCAAAAAACATATCAGCACGCTGGTCCTTTGACTCAGCTCGCTGGTCCTTGGACTCAGCACGCTGGCCCTTCCCATGGACTGTTCGGGTGATACTGGCCCACGTGGGCTGTCTGTTCAGTACACACAGGACGTCCGTGGGTGTCCGCCAGCACACATAGGACGTCCGTGGCTGTCCATGTGTGTCCGTCTGTGTCCGTCAGCATACACAGGACGTCCGTGGCTGTCCATCAGTACACATATCAGCACGTTGGTCCTTGGACTCAGCATGCTGACCGTTTCCGTGGACTGTTCGGGTGATTTTGGCCCACGTGGGCTGTCTGTTGAGTACACACAGGACGTCTGTGGGTGTCCGTCAGCACACACAGGATGTCCGTGTGTGTCCGTCAGCACACACATGACATATGTGGCTGTCTGTGTGTGTCTGTTTGTGTCCGTCAGCACACAAGGGACGTCCGTCGCTGTCCATCAGTACATATATCAGAACTTTGGTCCTTGGACTCAGCACGCTGACCCTGCCCGTGGACTGTTCGGGTGATTTTGGCCCACGTGGGCTGTCTGTTCAGTACACACGGAACGTCCGTGGGTGTCCGCCAGCACACACAGGATGCCCGTGGCTGTCTGTGTGTGTCCGTCTGTGTTCGTCAGCACACACAGGACGTCCGTGGCTGTCCGTGTGTGTCTGTGTGTGTCCGTCAGCACACACAGGACGTCCGTGGCTGTCCATCAGTACACATATCAGCATGTTGGTCCTTGGAATCAGCATGCTGACCCTTCCCGTGAACTGTTCAGGTGATTTTGGCCCGACGTGGGCTGTCAGCTCAGTACACACAGGACGTCCGTGGGTGTCCGTACATGACGTCTGTGTGTGTCCGTCAACACACATAGGACGTCCTTGGCTGTCCGTGTGTGCCCATTTGTGTCCGTCAGCACACAAAGGATGTATGTGGCTGTCCATCAGAACACATATCAGCACGTTGGTCCTTGGACTCAGCATGCTGACCCTTCCTGTGGACTGTTCGGGTGATTTTGGCCCACGTGGGCTGTCTATTCAGTACACACAGGACGTCAGTGGGCGTCCGTCAGTACACACAGGACGTCCGTGGGTGTCCGTGTGTGTCCGTCAGCACACACAGGACGTCCGTGGCTGTCCATCAGGACACATATCAGCACCTTGTTCCTTGGACTCAGCACGCTGGCCCTTCCCATGGACTGTTTGGGTGATTTTCGCCCATGTGGGCTGTCTGTTCAGTACACACAGGACGTCCTTGAGTGTCTGCCATCACAAACAGGACTTTCGTGGCTGTCTGTCAGCGCACACATGACGTCCGTGGCTGTCTGTGTTTGTCTTTATGTGTCCGTCAGCACACACAGGACGTCCGTGGCTGTCCATCAGTACACTTATCAGCACGCTAGTCCTTGGACTGAGCTCGCTGGTCCTTGGACTCAGCATGCTGGCCCTTCCCGTGGACTGTTCGGGTGATATTGGCCCACGTGGGCTGTCTGTTCAGTATACACAGGACATCTGTGGGTGTTCGTCATCACACACAGGACGTCTGTGTGTGTCCATCAGCACACACAGGACGTCCTTGGCTATCCGTGTGTGTCCGTTTGTGTCCGTCAGCACACAGAGGACGTCTGTGGCTGTCCTTCAGTACACATATCAGCACGTTGGTCCTTGGACTCAGCACGCTGACCCTTCCCGTGGACAGTTTGGGTGATATTGCCCCACGTGGGCTATCTGTTCAGTACACACAGGACGTCGGTGGGTGTCCGTCAGCACACACAGGACGTCTGTGGCTGTCAGTGTGTGTCCTTGTGTGTCCGTCAGCACACACAGGATGTCCGTGGCTGTCCATCAGGACACATATCAGCACGTTGCTCCTTGGACTCAGCATGCTGGCCCTTCCTGTGGACTGTTTGGGTGATTTTGGGCCACATGGGCTGTCAGTTTAGCACAAACAGGACGTCCGTGGGTGTCCGTCAGCACACACAGGACGTCTGTGTGTGTCCGTCAGCACACGCAGGACGTCCGTGGGTGTCCGTATGTGTCCGTGTGTGTCCGTTAGCATGTACAGGACCTCCGTGGCTGTCCATCAGTACACATATCAGCACGTTGGTCCTTGGACACAGCACGCTGACCCTTCCCGTGGACTGTTCGGGTTAATTTGGCCCACGCGGGCTGTCTGTTCAGTACACACAGGACGTTCGTGGGTGTCCACCAGCACACACAAGACGTCCGTGGCTGTCCATGTGTGTCCGTGTGTTTCCGTCTGTGTCCGTCAGCACACACAGGACGTCTGTGGCTGTCAATCAGTACACATATCACCACGTTGGTTGCTGGACACAGCACGCTGGCCCTTCCCGTGGACAGTTCGGGTGATTTTGGCCCACGTGGGCTGTCGGTTCAGTACACACAGGACGTTCGTGGGTGTCGGCCAGCACACGTAGGACATTCGTGGCTGTCCGTGTGTGTCTGTCTGTGTCCGTCAGCACACACAGGATGTCCGTGACTGTCCATCAGTACACATATCAGCACGTTGGTCCTTGGACTCAGCACGTTGACCCTTCCCGTGGACTGTTCGGGTGATGTTGGCCCACGTGGGCTGTCAGTTCAGTACACACAGGACATCCGTGGGTGTCCGTCAGCACACACAGGACGTCTGTGTGTGTCCATCAGCACACACAGGACGTCCTTGGCTATCCGTGTGTGTCCGTTTGTGTCCGTCAGCACACACAGGACGTCCGTGGCTGTCCATCAGTACACATATCAGCACGTTGGTCCTTGGACTCAGCAAGCTGACCCTTCCCGTGGACTGTTTGGGTGATATTGGCCCACGTGGGCTATCTGTTCAGTACACACAGGACGTCAGTGGGTGTCCGTCAGCACACAGAGGACGTCCGTGGCTGTTAGTGTGTGTCCTTGTGTGTCCGTCAGCACACACAGGATGTCCGTGGCTGTCCATCAGGACACATATCAGCACGTTGCTCCTTGGACTCAGCATGCTGGCCCTTCCTGTGGACTGTTTTGGTGATTTTGGCCCACGTGGGCGGTCTGTTCAGTACACACAGGACCTCCTTGGGTGTCCGCCATCACAAACAGGACTTCCGTGGCTGTCCGTCAGCACACCCAGGACGTCTGTGGCTGTCTGTGTGTGTTTTTTTGTGTCCGTCAGCACACACAGGACATCCGTGGCTGTCCATCAAAAAACATATCAGCACGCTGGTCCTTGGACTCAGCACGCTGGCCCTTCCCATGGACTGTTCGGGTGATACTGGCCCACGTGGGCTGTCTGTTCAGTACACACTGGACGTCCGTGGGTGTCCGCCAGCACACACAGGACGTCCGTGGCTGTCCGTGTGTGTCCGTCTATGTCCGTCAGCATACACAGGACGTCCGTGGCTGTCCATCAGTACACATATCAGCACGTTGGTCCTTGGACTCAGCATGCTGACCGTTCCCGTGGACTGTTCGGGTGATTTTGGCCCACGTGGGCTTTCTTTGAGTACACACAGGACGTCCGTGGGTCTCCGTCAGCACACACAGGACGTCTGTGTGTGTCCGTCAGGACACATAGGACATCTGTGGCTGTCTCTGTGTGTCCGTTTGTGTCCGTCAGCACACACGAGACGTCTGTGGCTGTCCATCAGTAACATATCAGCACTTTGGTCCTTGGACTCAGCACGCTGACCCTTCCCGTGGACTGTTCGGGTGATATTGGCCCACGTGGGCTGTCTGTTCAGTACAAACAGAACTTCCGTGTGTGTCCGCCAGCACACACAGGACGTCTGTGGCTGTCTGTGTGTGTCCGTCTGTGTCCGTCAGCACACACCGGACGTCCGTGGCTGTCCGTGTGTGTTTGTGTGTGTCCGTCAGCACACATAGGACGTCTGTGGCTGTCCATCAGTACACATATCAACACGTTGGTCCTTGGAATCAGCATACTGACCCTTCCCGTGGACTGTTCGGGTGATTTTGGCCCGACGTGGGCTGTCATTTCAGTACACACAGGACGTCCATGGGTGTCCGTACATGACGTCTGTGTGTGTCCGTCAGCACACATAGGACGTCCTTGGCTGTCCGTGTGTGTCCGTTTGTGTCCGTTAGCACACACAGGATGTCTGTGGCTGTCCATCAGTACACATATCAGCACGTTGGTCCTTGGACTCAGCATGCTGACCCTTCCCGTGGACTGTTTGGGTGATATTGGCCCACGTGGGCTATCTGTTCAGTACACACAGGACGTCAGTGGGTGTCCTTCAACACACGCAAGACGTCCGTGGCTGTCAGTGTGTGTCCTTGTGTGTCCGTCAGCACACACAGGATGTCCGTGGCTGTCCATCAGGACCCATATCAGCACGTTGCTCCTTGGACTCAGCATGCTGGTCCTTCCTGTGGACTGTTTGGGTGATTTTGGCCCACGTGGGCGGTCTGTTCAGTACACAAAGGACGTCCTTGGGTGTCCGCCATCACAAACAGGACTTCTGTGGCTGTCCGTCAGCACACCCAGGACGTCCGTGGCTGTCTGTGTGTGTTTTTTTGTGTCCGTCAGCACACACAGGACGTCCGTGGCTGTCCATCAAAAAACATATCAGCACGCTGGTCCTTTGACTCAGCTCGCTGGTCCTTGGACTCAGCACGCTGGCCCTTCCCATGGACTGTTCGGGTGATACTGGCCCACGTGGGCTGTCTGTTCAGTACACACAGGACGTCCGTGGGTGTCCGCCAGCACACATAGGACGTCCGTGGCTGTCCATGTGTGTCCGTCTGTGTCCGTCAGCATACACAGGACGTCCGTGGCTGTCCATCAGTACACATATCAGCACGTTGGTCCTTGGACTCAGCATGCTGACCGTTTCCGTGGACTGTTCGGGTGATTTTGGCCCACGTGGGCTGTCTGTTGAGTACACACAGGACGTCTGTGGGTGTCCGTCAGCACACACAGGATGTCCGTGTGTGTCCGTCAGCACACACAGGACATATGTGGCTGTCTGTGTGTGTCTATTTGTGTCCGTCAGCACACAAGGGACGTCCGTCGCTGTCCATCAGTACACATATCAGAACTTTGGTCCTTGGACTCAGCACGCTGACCCTGCCCGTGGACTGTTCGGGTGATTTTGGCCCACGTGGGCTGTCTGTTCAGTACACACGGAACGTCCGTGGGTGTCCGCCAGCACACACAGGATGCCCGTGGCTGTCTGTGTGTGTCCGTCTGTGTTCGTCAGCACACACAGGACGTCCGTGGCTGTCCGTGTGTGTCTGTGTGTGTCCGTCAGCACACACAGGACGTCCGTGGCTGTCCATCAGTACACATATCAGCACGTTGGTCCTTGGAATCAGCATGCTGACCCTTCCCGTGGACTGTTCAGGTGATTTTGGCCCGACGTGGGCTGTCAGCTCAGTACACACAGGACGTCCGTGGGTGTCCGTACATGACGTCTGTGTGTGTCCGTCAACACACATAGGACGTCCTTGGCTGTCCGTGTGTGCCCATTTGTGTCCGTCAGCACACAAAGGATGTATGTGGCTGTCCATCAGAACACATATCAGCACGTTGGTCCTTGGACTCAGCATGCTGACCCTTCCTGTGGACTGTTCGGGTGATTTTGGCCCACGTGGGCTGTCTATTCAGTACACACAGGACGTCAGTGGGCGTCCGTCAGTACACACAGGACGTCCGTGGGTGTCCGTGTGTGTCCGTCAGCACACACAGGACGTCCGTGGCTGTCCATCAGGACACATATCAGCACCTTGTTCCTTGGACTCAGCACGCTGGCCCTTCCCATGGACTGTTTGGGTGATTTTCGCCCATGTGGGCTGTCTGTTCAGTACACACAGGACGTCCTTGAGTGTCTGCCATCACAAACAGGACTTTCGTGGCTGTCTGTCAGCGCACACATGACGTCCGTGGCTGTCTGTGTTTGTCTTTATGTGTCCGTCAGCACACACAGGACGTCCGTGGCTGTCCATCAGTACACTTATCAGCACGCTAGTCCTTGGACTGAGCTCGCTGGTCCTTGGACTCAGCATGCTGGCTCTTCCCGTGGACTGTTCGGGTGATATTGGCCCACGTGGGCTGTCTGTTCAGTACACACAGGACATCCATGGGTGTCCGTCATCACACACAGGACGTCTGTGTGTGTCCATCAGCACACACATGACGTCCTTGGCTATCCGTGTGTGTCCGTCAACACACAGAGGACGTCTGTGGCTGTCCTTCAGTACACATATCAGGACGTTGGTCCTTGGACTCAGCACACTGACCCTTCCCGTGGACTGTTTGGGTGATATTGGCCCACGTGGGCTATCTGTTCAGTACACACAGGACGTCAGTGGGTGTCCGTCAGCACACGCAAGACGTCCGTGGCTGTCAGTGTGTGTCCTTGTGTGTCCGTCAGCACACACATGATGTCTGTGGCTGTCCATCAGGACACATATCAGCACGTTGCTCCTTGGACTCAGCATGCTGGTCCTTCCTGTGGACTGTTTGGGTGATTTTGGCCCACGTGGGCGGTCTGTTCAGTACACACAGGACGTCCTTGGGTGTCCGCCATCACAAACAGGACTTCCGTGACTGTCCGTCAGCACACCCAGGACGTCCGTGGCTGTCTGTGTGTTTTTTTGTGTCCGTCAGCACACAAAGGACGTCCGTGGCTGTCCATCAAAAAACATATCAGCACGCTGGTCCTTTGACTCAGCTCGCTGGTCCTTGGACTCAGCACGCTGGCCCTTCCCATGGACTGTTCGGGTGATACTGGCCCACGTGGGCTGTCTGTTCAGTACACACAGGACGTCCGTGGGTGTCCGCCAGCACACACAGGACGTCCGTGGCTGTCCATGTGTGTCCGTCTGTGTCCGTCAGCATACACAGGACGTCTGTGGCTGTCCATCAGTACACATATCAGCACGTTGGTCCTTGGACTCAGCATGCTGACCGTTCCCGTGGACTGTTCGGGTGATTTTGGCCCACGTGGGCTGTCTGTTGAGTACACACAGGACGTCTGTGGGTGTCCGTCAGCACACACAGGACGTCCGTGTGTGTCTGTCAACACACACAGGACATATGTGGCTGTCTGTGTGTGTCTGTTTGTGTCCGTCAGCACACACGGGACGTCCGTCGCTGTCCATCAGTACACATATCAGAACTTTGGTCCTTGGACTCAGCACGCTGACCCTTCCTGTGGACTGTTCGGGTGATTTTGGCCCACGTGGGCTGTCTGTTCAGTACACACAGGACGTCCGTGGCTGTCTGTGTGTGTCCGTCTGTGTTCGTCAGCAGACACAGGACGTCTGTGGCTGTCCGTGTGTGTCTGTGTGTGTCCGTCAGCACACACAGGACGTCCGTGGCTGTCCATCAGTACACATATCAGCACGTTGGTCCTTGGAATCAGCATGCTGACCCTTCCCGTGGACTGTTCGGGTGATTTTGGCCCGACGTGGGCTGTCAGCTCAGTACACACAGGACGTCTGTGGGTGTCCGTACATGACGTCTGTGTGTGTCCGTCAACACACATAGGACGTCCTTGGCTGTCCGTGTGTGCCCGTTTGTGTCCGTCAGCACACACAGGATGTCTGTGGCTGTCCATCAGTACACATATCAGCACGTTGGTCCTTGGACTCAGCATGCTGACCCTTCCTGTGGACTGTTCGGGTGATTTTGGCCCACGTGGGCTGTCTATTCTGTACACACAGGACGTCAGTGGGCGTCCGTCAGCACACACAGGACGTTCTAGGCTGTCCGTGTGTGTCCGTCAGCACTCACAGGACGTCTGTGGCTGTCCATCAGGACACATATCAGCACCTTGCTCCTTGGACTCAGCACGCTGGCCCTTCCCATGGACTGTTTGGGTCATTTTCGCCCATGTGGGCTGTCTGTTCAGTACACACAGGACGTCCTTGAGTGTCTGCCATCACAAACAGGACTTTCGTGGCTGTCTGTCAGCACACACAGGACGTCTGTGGCTGTCTGTGTTTGTCTTTATGTGTCCGTCAGCACACACAGGACGTCCGTGGCTGTCCATCAGTACACATATCAGCACGCTAGTCCTTGGACTGAGCTCGCTGGTCCTTGGACTCAGCATGCTGGCCCTTCCCGTGGACTGTTCGGGTGATATTGGCCCACGTGGGCTGTCTGTTCAGTATACACAGGACGTCCGTGGGTGTTCGTCATCACACACAGGACGTCTGTGTGTCCATCAGCACACACAGGACGTCCTTGGCTATCCGTGTGTGTCCGTTTGTGTCCGTCAGCACACACAGGACGTCTGTGGCTGTCCTTCAGTACACATATCAGCACGTTGGTCCTTGGACTCAGCACGCTGACCCTTCCCGTGGACAGTTTGGGTGATATTGGCCCACGTGGGCTATCTGTTCAGTACACACAGGACGTCAGTGGGTGTCCGTCAGCACTCACAGGACGTCCGTGGCTGTCAGTGTGTGTCCTTGTGTGTCCGTCAGCACACACAGGATGTCCGTGGCTGTCCATCAGGACACATATCAGCACGTTGCTCCTTGGACTCAGCATGCTGGCCCTTCCTGTGGACTGTTTGGGTGATTTTGGCCCACGTGGGCGGTTTGTTCAGTACACACAGGACGTCCTTGGGTGTCCGCCATCACAAACAGGACTTCCGTGGCTGTCCGTCAGCACACCCAGGACGTTCGTGGCTGTCTGTGTGTGTTTTTTTGTGTCCGTCAGCACACACAGGACGTCCGTGGCTGTCCATCAAAAAACATATCAGCACGCTGGTCCTTTGACTCAGCTCGCTGGTCCTTGGACTCAGCACGCTGGCCCTTCCCATGGACTGTTCGGGTGATACTGGCCCACGTGGGCTGTCTGTTCAGTACACAGTGGACGTCCGTGGGTGTCCGCCAGCACACACAGGACGTCCGTGGCTGTCCGTTTGTGTCCGTCTGTGTCCATCAGCATACACAGGACGTCCGTGGCTGTCCATCAGTACACATATCAGCACGTTGATCCTTTGACTCAGCATGCTGACCGTTCCCGTGGACTGTTCGGGTGATTTTGGCCCACGTGGGCTGTCTGTTGAGTACACACAGGACGTCCGTGGGTGTCCGTCAGCACACACAGGACGTCCGTGTGTGTCCGTCAGCACACACAGGACATCTGTGGCTGTCTGTGTGTGTCCGTTTGTGTCCGTCAGCACACACTGGACGTCCGTGGCTGTCCATCAGTACATGTATCTGCACTTTGGTCCTTGGACTCAGCACGCTGACCCTTCCCGTGGACTGTTCGGGTGATTTTGGCCAACGTGGGCTGTCTGTTCAGTACACACAAAACGTCTGTGGGTGTCCGCCAGCACACACATGACGTCCGTGGCTGTCTATGTGTGTCCGTCTGTGTTCGTCAGCACACACAGGACGTCTGTGGCTGTCCGTGTGTGTCTGTGTGTGTCCGTCAGCACACACAGGACGTCCGTGGCTGTCCATCAGTACACATATCAGCACGTTGGTCCTTGGAATCAGCATGCTGACCCTTCCCGTGGACTGTTCGGGTGATTTTGGCCCGACGTGGGCTGTCAGTTCAGTACACACAGGACGTCCGTGGGTGTCCGTACATGACGTCTGTGTGTGTCCGTCAGCACACATAGGACGTCCTTGGCTGTCCGTGTGTGTCCCTTTGTGTCCGTCAGCACACACAGGATGTCTGTGGCTGTCCATCAGTACACATATCAGCACGTTGGTCCTTGGACTCAGCATGCTGACCCTTCCCGTGGACTGTTCGGGTGGTTTTGGCCCACGTGGGCTGTCTATTCAGTACACACAGGACGTCAGTGGGCGTCCGTCAGCACACACAGGACGTCCGTGGCTGTCCGTGTGTGTCCGTCAGCACACACAGGACGTCCGTGGCTGTCCATCAGGACACCTATCAGCACCTTGCTTCTTGGACTCAGCACGCTGGCCCTTCCCATGGACTGTTTGGGTGATTTTGGCCCATGTGGGCTGTCTGTTCAGTACACACAGGACGTCCTTGAGTGTCTGCCATCACAAACAGGACTTTCGTGGCTGTCTGTCAGCACACACAGGACGTCCGTGGCTGTCCATCAGTACACATATCAGCACGCTGGTCCTTGGACTAAGCACGCTGGCCCTTCCCGTGGACTGTTCGGGTGATTTTGGCCCACGTGGCTGTCTGTTCAGTACACACAGGACGTACGTGGGTGTCCGTCAGCACACACAGGACGTCTGTGTGTGTCCGTTAGCACACACTGGACGTCTGGGTGTGTCCGTCAGCACACGCAGGACGTCCGTGGGTGTCCGTATGTGTTCGTCAGTACACACAGGACGTCCGTGGCTGTCCATCAGGACACATATCAGCACCTTGCTCCTTGGACTCAGCACGCTGGCCCTTCCAGTGGACTGTTTGGGTGATTTTGGCCCATGGGGGCTGTCTGTTCAGTACACACAGGACGTCCTTGAGTGTCTGCCATCACAAACAGGACTTTCGTGGCTGTCTGTCAGCACACACAGGACGTCCGTGGCTGTCTGTGTTTGTCTTTATGTGTCTGTCAGCACACACAGGACGTCCGTGGCTGTCCATCAGTACACATATCAGCACACTGGTCCGTGGCTGTGCAGGTTCCCGTTATCTTTAAGGATAGTTTCATAGCAGGAGGCTGGACTATTTAGATAACGGTTTGATTTATTTGTTTAGTATTGATATTATTGTTTAGTTATTAGTACTAAGGGTCTTAGGCCATATAGGCCGGACTACTGGTACTATTGGTTAAGTCTTGTTGAGTCGAGTGTCTAGTTAGGATCTGGAACTTTATCTTTAGGTTAGGTTCTAGATTGAGTTTGTGTTGTGTGAGTGTGCCGACAGTATGTGCGTAACCCGTCCATACTAGGCTTGTTTAGGGGTGATTAGTGTTTCCTCAGCCTTGTACCCAGCGGGTTTAAGGAAACCCCTTATTCGTTGGATCGGGAAGACTCAGAGAGACGGGATCATGGCCTATGGCTGAGTATTACACGACGGTGTAATGTGGCAGTGACCCGAAGGACTGTGGGCTGTCGCGCGGTGACCCGAAGGACTGTGGGCCGCGGTCGGTTGAAAGTTCCTTCTTCTGGCCTTTGTGGTAGGGAGATAGGATATTGCCGATATAGAGGAGGAACTTGAAGTCACCAGGGCCCAGGTTAGAGTGTTGTGTTAGAGTGTCGTAGAGGGTTATGGTACCCTCGAGTTAGTGTAGCACCGATATACGGTGTTACAAGTTAGATCGAGTCGTAGTTACTTATAGTCTTATTAGTGTGATTGTGTTTGTGGTTGATTGATTTGCTTGCAGGTTCTGACATTAAGTCCTAAGTCTGGCTTAGGTACCGGATTAGGCCTGATGTGTATTTTGTTAGTGTAGGCCTGACGTTGGCCTATATGTGTTTGAGTGATTGCTTGCGAAGGGTGGTGGATATTAAAGCTATGCGGTATCATTGGTTGGCTGATCATGTTCTTGTTTGATTGTTGGTCGATCGGCCAATGGTATTTGTATAGTCTAAGTGTCTAACACTACATGAGTACTGAACTCAAGCGTATATATGGTTAACTAGGGATTGCTTGTTGACTTGTTTTAATGCAGGTTCCCGTTACTTGAAACTAGATCATGGCAGGAGGCCAAGTCTAACTTAGTAACGGTTTGCTTAGCCTTAGCTTTTATTGCATGCTAGGGCTAGATTGATTGTTATTTTGGGTTGTCTGGGTAGAGTCTAGGTTGCGGGTAGAGGCTGCCAGCTCACTGAGTAATACTAGATTACTCATCCAACTCCGTTGTCCTTTTAGCAGGTCGCTTTAGGTAAGGATGATCGGATAGCTTCGTGCTGGACGTTAGGACCGCCGGTGTAGATTTTCATGCTTTTTGTAAACGGTATTGTGAATTGTGTTATGTTGACTCGATTTGGCATTAGGCCGGGCCCAGTCTTGAATTATTCAATGTATGAATATTTCTTGAATCAATAAAAGTAATTTTCAAGCCTTAGGCCTTGATCTAACGGAAAACGCTAACTCTAGGTACGGGTTGCAAAGCCTTATGCCTTGACGCAGCGGGACGAGTTAGTGGGTGAACTGGTCTAGGTCGTGGAGTAAAGTTTGTGACTCTGACCGGATTGTCCCTAGCCCGTCACGTAGCGCTTCCGGACCATGGTGTTGGGTTGGACGGTCAGTCATGTTCTTGTTTGATTGTTGGCTGGCCGGTTGGCCTTTCATCTCCAACCCCTGGTGTGGGTCGTCCGTCGGTCATGTTCTTGTTTGATTGTTGGCCGGTGGGTCGACCTATGCTTAGGACGGTTCGGGGGTGTTACAGAGGTGGTATCAGAGCATGGTTTCGTCCATGCTTCCGGAACTCATGATTTAATCGGTTTTTAATATTTATCGAGTCAAAAAGAGTAGCAAAAGGCATTAGGGAAACCGGTCACGTCCAGCGATAGGATTTGGGTTTTAGGAATTAAGATTGAGATAGTGGAATCTAGAATTGCTAGGTTGCTTGGGTAGCATTGTTAGGTTGCTGGTTAGAATTGCGGTTAGGTTGCATTGTTAGTATTTGCTGGGTTAGTAGATTATTTGATTAATTGTCTACTAACTTGCATGTGAGGTGTTCTTTTGAGTTGCAGCGAGTAAGTGCGTTTGTTGATCAGAACTTTAAGGGATGAAAACCTTAAAGTGGAGGAAGTTCGAGGCCAAACCCAAACCCGAAGCGAAAGAGGAGAGACAGATTCAGAGAGACTGGACAGTGGTATGGACTGGACAGATGGGAGTAGACAAGACTTCGTTGGGAAAGGACTTCATCAGTAGTTGGGAAGACGAAGATCGAGAAAATGGTTGGAGTAATCAGGAACGATCATGGACAAGATAGTAGTATCATGGGCAATGAGGGTGTTATGGCAGAGTAAAAGAAAAGGAACGACTCAGTGATCTTTCCAGTAAAGAGATATAAAGACAATTGTGGAGGCCGGAAGGGTCAAAAATCGCGTAAACCGACCAAGAAGCTCGAGGTGTCTCTATGCATTTGACCAGGACGTTCTGTTTATCACATCAGCAGCTGAGTGTCAACACAAGGAGGAGGTGTAGACGTGCATGGAAGCTGCACATGCAGCTTGACATGTGGAAGCACGAGGTGGATCGACCAAGCACGAGGTGTCTCCGCGCATGCAACCGAAGCATGCGGCCAGCCATGTGTGTGATGCTGTGGCGCCTTGCATCAGTTCCAGTCATGCAGCCTGAAATCTGGGAGGAGTTGTGGCGTCCTGCATGTGTCCTGGACATGCAGCAAGCCATGTGGAGCACGAGGTGGATCGGCCAAGCACGAGATGTCGCGATGCATGCAATCGAAGCATGCTGATCGACATGTGTGAGGATGTGTGGCGCCTTGCATGAGCTCCAGTCATGCAGCCTGACATCTGGGAGGAGTGGTGGCGTCCTGCATGTGTCCTGGACATGCAGCCAGCCATGTGGAGCACGAGGTGTCGCCGTGCATGCGTCCGGAGCCATGCGGAGCGACACACGGGCTGCCACCAACCTGAAGCTGATTGGCTGGTGTATCCTATAAATACCCCACGACCCCAGCTCATTTCTTCACATCCAGACTTGTCCAAACCAAGTTAAGAACGTGAGAGAAAAGTAGAAAAAGAAAGCAAGTGATTCCGAGCTATTTCGAGAGTTTTAGAGAGTTTTCGAGATCAGTTCTCTATTGATTTCGAGTCATCGCCTTGGGAAGGTTCTGTCCAACTGAAAGTCAATCAAGTGAAGATCAGGTCAGATGGGAGTCAAGTCAACGTGGCTATAGAGAGAGAGAGAGAGAGAGAGAGAGAGAGAGAGAGAGAGAGAAAGGAAGTGATCGATTCTAGAGTATGGTCGATTCTGAAGACCGATACTTCACCGAGAAGGCCAGTTCCGTCCAATCGGCGATTTTCTACGATTGTGACGCGGAAGCTCTGTCCAATTCAATCCGTCCAAGCCAGTCATATTCTCTTACAATCAAGTGGAGGTGCTGTCCAAGGTTAGTTCTGATCCACGAATTCAGATCAGTCGAAGTTCTGCTCGATACTCCGCCAGGATGTCCGAAGAACTGTCCAGCAGCTAAAGGAGATTCTGTCCAGATCAGTCTGTCTAGACGTGTCAGTTTCTTCATGATGAAGCCGAGGTTATGTCCAAGTCAAGATCAGTCCAGTCCAGTCCAGTCAAGTCGTCCATGGGGTTTTGGCCAAGTCTTCTCCGATCAACCAGCTGCTTCTCGCCTAGAACACTGTGAGTTGGTTTTGTGTGAATTCCACTTGGAATTTAGGGTAGATCGAGTCTGCATATAGAGTAGAATGATCACGTTATTGAATGGTAGAGTCCTTAGGGTTATTTTATTTATGGAACCGGACTCAGTTTAGCAAGGGCTAAGCTGAGATGAATGGAATTAAGACTGAGTTAATAACCTGACTAGGACTAGGATTAGGATGCATCAGGTTTTCTATTATTGCATGTTGATATGGTTGAGTGCAGGTTCCCGTTATCTTGAAGGATAGTTTCATAGCAGGAGGCTGGACTATTTGGATAACGGTTTGATTTATTTGTTTAGTATTGATATTATTGTTTAGTTATTAGTACTAAGGGTCTTAGGCCATATAGGCCGGACTACTGGTACTATTGGTTAAGTCTTGTTGAGTCGAGTGTCTAGTTAGGATCTGGAACTTTATCTTTAGGTTAGGTTCTAGATTGAGTTTGTGTTGTGTTAGTGTGCCGACAGTATTTGCGTAACCTGTAACACCCCCCGAACCGTCCTAGACATATGGTCGATCAACCGGCCAACAATCAAACAAGAACATGACCGATCGACCGTCCAACACCCAGGGTTAGAGATGAATGAGCCGACCGGCCAGCCAACAATCAAACAAGAACATGACTGACCGTCCAACCCAACACCATGGTCCGGAAGCGCTACGTGACGGGCTAGGGACAATCCGGTCAGAGTCACAAACTTTACTCCACGACCTAGACCAGTTCATCCACTAACTCGTCCCGCTGCGTCATGGCATAAGGCTTTGCAACCCCTACCTAGAGTTAGCGTTTTCCGTTAGATCAATGCCTAAGGCTTTTCAAACCGTACCTCGACCTAACGTTGTGTTAGACCGGACTAGTCAAATATCAGAGTATCGAACCATAACCTCAACTGAACTGAAACCATGGAACTGAACTGATCTTGGACAGCACCTCCACTTCATCATAAAAGAATATGAGTAGAGTGGACAGATTGACTTGGGCAGAGCTTCCGCATAACAATTGCAGAAATTCTTCGATTGGACAGAACTTCGCTTCTTGGTGAAGTATCGATCTTCGGAACTCAGCTACACTCTCTTTCTCTCTCTCTCTCTAACCACGTTGAATTGCTTCCCATCTGAATTGATATTCAATTGGTTGATCTTCAGTTGGCCAGAACCTTCCCTAGGCGCTGACTTGAAATCAGTAGAATAACTGTTCTCGAAAACTGCCGAAAAGACTCGAAAACGATCGAAACTCGAATTTTCTTTCTCTAGCTTTCTCTCTCACGTTTTTCTCTGAGTTTCAGGTGTGCTGGATGGTTTGAAATGAGCTGGGGTCGTGGGGTTTATATAGGATGCAGCAACCAATCAGAAACAAGCCGTGTGGCAGCCCGTGTGTCGCTTCGCATGGCTCCGGACGCATGCGTCGCGGCACCTCGTGCTCCACATGTCTGATGGCATGACCAGTACATCATGCAGAGTGACACCATGCCCTCCAGATGTCTGATCCACGGCCTGGCCTCATCCAGATTGACACTCAGCGCACACATGTCGCTCAGCATGCTCCGATCGCAGGTTTCGCGGCACCTCGTGCTTCTGGGTGTCAATCAGCATGCTGTGCTCTCCTGGGCTTCAACACCTCCTGCTTCCCTTGCCACATACCATGCCAGGCAGGTTACATCACGTACTTATCTCATAGATAAGGCCAGCTCGAGCTTCTCGATCCATTCGACTGATTTCGACCCTTCCGGTGAATTTTCGTCCCGCGATCAATCCCAAATATTTTTTCTACGCTCGTTCTGATGAGATGAATATTTTTAATAAACTCCAAGTGAATCCTGGCCTTGATGAAAAATATTTCCCGAGCCTCCGGCTTCCTCGAAAAATCGATAATACCAAAATTAGGGTTTTCGCCCAACTTCGGGTTTTCCCGTCGTGCTTCAATCCCGTCGTGCTTGCTTCCCGTCCTGCTTAATTCCCGTCCTGCTTCCGACTTATAATGTCTTCAGAATAATATTTTACTGATACGAAGATATTCCGAGAAAACTTCTCGATGAAGAAACGTCAATCTTCAAAAACGTCGAGCTTCTAAACCGTCGTGCTTCAAAAATGTGATTCTTCCAAAACTGCCGTCTGATCAATCTAAGACATTTCTAACAATGGTAGAGCAGTTTATCTCAACTCATGCCTCAAGCCTAATCCGGAAGGTTTAGCAACCGGTCCGACCTTGCGACTCTACCTTTGCTTAGACAAACCGTGACCTTGTCCTAACTAGACTAGCCATAGGCTGATCCATAAGGATCGGTCCTAACCTGTCCCGAAAGACACCGTTTGGAACATGCACCCTTTGGCCAATCATGCCTCTTGGTCCTCGTACCTTTTGATGTTCGTAACCTTTGGTATCTCGTACCTTTTGGTCACTGACACCCTTTGGCAACTCACAACCTTTGGACACTCACGACTCTTGACAACTCGTGCCCTTTGGGTCATTCCCAACCGTTCGTCCTAACCGCCCAGTTTTGGTGCGATCGGATCATCCGACTAACCGACCCGTGTCTAGGCTAGCGGTTTGATTATGTTCGGCCAAAGCCTAGGGACGTGTCCCTTGGACTCAACAACCACAACCTTTCGTGTTTAACCAGAGAAAAGAGAAGAGAAACGAATTGAAACAGATAAGGAGAGCCGGATGGGACTTAGGAACCGAGCGGAGCTGCGGTGCGGTCGCATGGACTGTCCGTTCGGTATGATGGAGCCACGGCCCATAACATACCTTGTGAACCACGTCTGGGTTCTACATACTCTTCTCGTTGTCTTGATCTCCCATTCTTGACCGGGGTTAGTTCTCAACCGATCAGAGTCGCCGGAACACAACACCACCACAATCGGCTTTTCTCTTGGCCGGAACTCTCTCTTTCTCTCTTTCTTTCTCTCTACATTTTTCTCTGAGTATTTTACTCTGGAATTGGATAATGAAATAGACCAGAGAGCCCCCATATTTATAGAAAATGAGGCGGTAAGTCTTGCCCCACGAACAGGCACGATTTGCTAGCGAATGGGCACCATCGGCCAAGGGTTGTCCCCTTTCGGCCACTTGCATCCCTTCGCCCTTTCTGATTGGGTTTGGGGTCGGTCACAAGCCCAACCCACGCCCCAGGCCTCCTGGACTTAGCCCACGGCCTTGTCCAAAGACCCAACAGCCCATGGCCTCATGGCCGGACCTCACAGCCCGCCACTGACCCGGACCCGGACCATCGGCCTAAAGCCCGGACAGTCCGTCTAGCTGAGATGAGCTGACTATCAGCTGCCTCAGCTGAGTGAGCTAGTAGTCCAGCTAGTGGAGCTGACTTAGTAGGGACTGAGCTGGAGTGAACTGAACATAGCTTCATTGAGCTGGCCGAGCTACTCGTCCACTTCGTCCAGCTACCGTCTTACTCGTCCTAGCTGTCTCTTAGCTTGTATAAGGTTAAGTCTAAGTTTCTTTATGTCCTTAACCTTCTTTCTCGACCATGGAACGCTTGCCTTGATGTCCTAAGACTGGCTTGCACGTTTCCTCGAACCATGGCCGTCCCAACAATCCTACTCAGGATTGGGGGCGTGACACCGCCAGCACACACTGGACGTCCGTGTGTGTGTCCGTGGCTGTCTGTCAGGACACACAGGACGTCCGTGGCTGTCCGTGTGTGTCCGTCAGCACATACAGGACGTCCGTGGCTGTCCATCACTACACATATCAGCACGCTGGTCCTTGGACTCAGCATGCTGGCCCTTCCCGTGGACTGTTCGAGTGATTTTGGCCCACGTGGGCTGTCTGTTCAGGACACACAGGACGTCTGTGGGTGTCCGCCAGCACACACTGGACGTCCGTGGCTGTCCGTGGCTGTCCGTCAGCACACACAGGACGTCTGTGGCTGTCCGTTTGTGTCCGTGTGTGTCCGTCAGCATACACATATAAGCACGTTGGTCCTTGGACTCAGCACACTGACCCTTCCCATGGACTGTGTCACGCCCCCAATCCTGAATAGGATTGTTGGGACGGCCATGGTTCGAGGAAACATGCAAGCCAGTCTTAGGACATCAAGGCAAGCGTTCCATGGTCGAGAAAGAAAGTTAAGGACATAAGGAAACTTAGATTTAACCTTATACAAGCTAAGAGACAGCTAGGACGAGTAAGACGGTAGCTGGACGAAGTGGACGAGTAGCTCGGCCAGCTAAATGAAGCTAGGTTCAGTTCACACCAGCTCAGTCCCTACTAAGTCAGCTCCACTAGCTGGACTATTAGCTCACTCAGCTGAGGCAGCTGAGAGTCAGCTCATCTCAGCTAGACGGACTGTCCGGGCTTTAGGCCGATGGTCCGGGTCCGGGTCAGTGGCGGGCTGTGAGGTCCGGCCAAGAGGCCATGGGCTGTTGGGTCTTTGGACAAGGCCGTGGGCTAAGTCCAGGAGGCCTGAGGCGTGGGTTGGGCTTGTGACCGACCCCAAACCAAATCAGAAAGGGCGAAGGGATGCAAGTGGCCGAAAGGGGCCAACCCTTGGCCGATGGTGCCCATTCGCTAGCAAGTCTTGCCTGTTCGTGGGGCAAGACTTACCCCCTCGTTTTCTATAAATATGGGGGCTCTCTGGTCGATTTCAGTATCCAATTCCAGAGTAAAATACTCAGAGAAAAACGTAGAGAGAAAGAAAGAGAGAAAGAGAGAGTTCCGGCCAAGAGAAAGGCCGATTGTGGTGGTGTTGTGTTCCGGCGACTCTGATCGTTTCAGAACTAACTCCGGTGAAGAATGGGAGATCAAGACAAGGAGAAGAGCATGGAGAACCCAGACGTGGTTCACAAGGTATGTGATGGGCCGTGGCTCCATCAGACCGAACGGACGGTCCATGCGACCGCACCTCGGCTCTGCTCGGTTCCTAAGTCCCATCCGGCTCTCCCTATCTGTTTCAATTCTTTTCTCTTCTCTTCTCTCTTGTTAAACACGAAAGGTAGTGTAGGTTAAGTCCAAGGGACACGTCCCTAGGCTTTGGCCGAACATAACCAAACCGCTAGCCTAGACACGGGTCGGTTAGTCGGATGATCCGATCGCACCAAGACTGGGCGGTTAGGACGAACGGTTGGGAATGACCCAAAGGGCACGAGTTGTCAAGAGTCATGAGTGTCCAAGAGGCACGAATGGCCAAAGGGTGCATGTTCCAAACGGTGTCTTTCGGGACAGGTTAGGACCGATCCTTATGGATCAGCCTATGGCTTGTCTAGTTAAGACAAGGTCACGGTTTGTCTAAGCCAAGGTAGAGTCGCAAGGTCTGACCGGTTGCTAAGCCTTCCGGATTAGGCTTGAGGCTTACTCGGCCGATTGGATCCAGGCCTAAGGCCGGATCAGGTAAGGGAGTCCGTTGGGCCATTGAGCCGGACTCCATTGGCCGGTCGCACCTAGATTCTATCCGGTTAGACAGATTGGTCTTTGGGGACGATCCGGATCTGTTCGTGTGTTCTGTTTATCTATTCTGGACTATCTATCTGATTATAAGTCAAGGGGTTGTTGGTTGAATGACTTAGGCTACGGTAGGTAGGTTCATACGTTTTATGATTATGTTGACTGAGGTTTATCTAAGTTCTAGGAACCAAGCCAAGCATTGTGGAATCAATCCGTTTTATTCTCGGTTATGATTATTGCTTATCTGGTTGTGGTTTCAGGAACTAAGGATGGTTCTGGTCAAGCCAAGGAGCTGTGAAGGCTCGGTCAGTGAGATGATGCTAGGGATGAACTAGTGATTGTCTATGAGACTGTTAAGAAATTGTGTATTGAATCTCATGTTTCTAAGTAATACAAAGTTTATACATTGTTATTCCGCTGTGCAATCTGTTCCTTTGTTTATGAACCTCATATTCGAATATGACTTAGTAAATAAAAGACTTAAAATGGATCAAACAAGCAAAGAAATTAATAAGTAAGCCTGCGGACTCCATAAGGTCGAGAGGCCAGGGTTCGGGTCTTACAAGTTGGTATCAGAGCATGCTTGATTCTAGGATAGTTGGGTTATGCAGTCCACACACACACACGCAGCCAGCTGATTAGGTCTCACGGTGAGGTTTGATTGCTTAGTCTAGGGATTGTTTTGTTCTTTTTATGTTAGTATGTTTCGTACTAACATTGTCTGAATCCTTAGGCTGGAAAAAGCAAGTCGGGAAAGTCCCGAAGGAGTAAGAAAACAGCCGGTCAGTCTAGTCAAGTGGCCATGGACGGGAGCAATCTATCCGGATTGCAAACCGATCCGGCCACGGCTGACACTAGAGACGTGTTGCCAACTGATCAGGCTAACCTTACGGGGACGCAACAGGATGGTCAGGAACATCGGGAGAGTGATGAGGAAGTGGAATCCTCGAACGCTAACCGTGATCGTGACCAGCTTGAGAGAGTGGCCGATGGAACGGCTAATGTGCCCGCAACACTGTCCAAAGAGGACTTGTTAGAGGCCATGAAGGTAATGGGGACTCAGGTGGCGGCTATGGCTCAACTGTTCACGCCACTAGTGAACTCCTCGGTTGGCCAGGCTACGCCTGTGGCTACGACCACCCCCAACACTAATGGTCCAATTGTGGAAACGGTTGAGGTGATCGAGATCGATCCACCGGAAAAGTCTGAAAGAAGGTGGACTATCTGAGTCTGCTTCAACATTTATCCAGGTTGGGTACGAAGCATTTCTCCGGTAGCACCGACCCTATTGTGGCAGACGAGTGGAGGAGTAGGCTGGTCTGAAACTTTCAATCAACTCGCTGTCCAGAGGATTACAGACGAGACATTGCGAATCACTTCCTGGAAGGGAACGCGCATAATTGGTGGCTTGCAGTGGACAAGCGCACCAATGGGAGTTTGGAAAGTTTTGCGGACTTTGAGATTGAGTTCAACCGCAAATACTTCCCTGCTGAGGCTTGGGATCGTCTGGAAGCTCAGTTTCTAGATTTGGCCCAAGGCCGCAGGACCGTACGAGAGTACGAAGAAGAGTTCAACCGGCTCAGACGGTTTGTTGGAAGAGAGCTGGAGGACGAGGCAGTCCAGGTCCGTAGGTTCATCCGAGGCCTAAGGCCAGAACTGAAGACCCATTGCTCGATCCGCACTTTCAACACCGTCAGAGAATTGGTGGAATGGGTGGCTTTGCTAGAGATCTAACTTGGCTGAAGAAGCTAAGCTTAAGGCTAAGTCACAGTCTGGCCCGTCGGGTAAGACAAATGATAAAAAGAGGAAGTGGGATCAGGTGGACGGAGGTAAGACCTCTGGTGGCCGACCTACATGTCCCAAGTGTGGAAAGAATCATCCCGGTGAGTGCTGGAAGGCCATGGGGGCTTGTGTGCGATGTGGCAGCATGGATCACACGATCCAAAACTGCACTCGACCAAACCGATTCTCAGACCAGTCCAGTGGCAGCGGCTCCGTGACTTGCTTCCTATGTGGCAAGACTGGACACTACAAGTCGGACTGTCCTAAGCTACAAGGAGGACAAGGGAAGGGCCGTGGAGACACAGGCAAGTCGACCCAGAGTAGGCCGACCACAACACCAAGGGTGTATGAGCTGTCCCGGGACGACGGCGCTTCTGGATCGTTTGATTCGATCTCTGGTAATTCCTAAATTTTTCTTTTTACATTCAAGTAGAAAATGCTTGGTATGGAACCTAGAATGTCTAGGGGATTCTGATGGGGGTCTCTGTTAGGAACCCTCATGATTGGTGGTGTGGAAACCCACGTACTTTTCGACACAGGGGCTACACATAGTTTTGTGAGTCCGGGACTGGTCGGAAAGGGTCTGTTCTGTCTGGACGCTGGAGATAATTTTGGGATAGTGAGGGCGGCCGGAGGGCAAGCCATGAACTCACTAGGTCTCATGTCAAATATCCCAGTGTCAATACAGGGAAAGGTATTCCCTGTGGATTTGGTCTGTGTCCACCTAAAGAATCACGAAGTGATCCTAGGTATGGACTGGTTGGGAAAGTATCGGGCCACTCTCGATTGCCATAGAGGTCGTGTGCAATTGGAGACTGGGCTTCGACCGATCCAGTACCAATGTCTGTGTCCGGCTCAAGAGAAAGTAGTGGTTTCAGCAGTTCGAGCGATTCGGATGTTGGAACAGGGTTGTCAGTCCTTTTTGGCTACAATTACAACTACAGAGCCGGGCAGTTCTGTCTGTCTGAAAGACCTTTCAGAGGATTCGTTGGTGTCGAAGTTCCCAGATGTGTTCCAGGTACCTCAGGGTGTCCCCCCTGATAGGTCGGATCCATTTACGATTGAACTAGAGCCAGGGACAGCTCCGCTGTCCAAGAGTCCGTACCGAATGGCTCCGGCCGAGATGGCCAAGCTAAAGAAGCAATTGGAAGAATTGCTGGACAAGGGGTTCATACCGCCAAGTGGCTCCCATTGGGGTGCACCAGTCCTCTTTGTGAAAAAGAAGGATGGTAGCATGTGTCTGTGCATCGACTATCGAGGGTTGAACAGGGTCACTGTGAAGAACAAGTACCCATTGCCCAGGATAGACGAGCTGTTGGATCAACTCAAAGGAGCCAAGTGGTTTTCCAAGATTAATTTGGCTTCAGGGTATCATCAGATCCCTATAGAGCCAAATGATATTAGGAAGACGGCATTTAGGACCAGGTACGGTCATTACGAGTTCGTAGTGATGCCGTTTGGTCTGACCAATGCACCTGCCGCTTTCATGAAAATGATGAACAGCGTGTAAATTCATGATCATCTTCATTGATGATATCCTAATTTATTCCAAGGATGAGGAATCTAATAGGAAACACTTGAGAGCCGGCGGGAACGATTACGAGAACACAAACTCTATGCTAAACTCAGTAAAAGCAGTTTTTGGCAGAAGAGTATTGGGTTCCTCGGCCATATTGTTTCCGATCAGGGCATCTCAGTGGATCCAGAGAAGATCAGGGCAATCAAGGATTGGCCCAGACCCTGCAGTGCCACGGAAGTCAGAAGCTTTTTAGGGCTGGCAGGTTACTATAGGAAGTTTGTGAAAGGATTCGCAAGCTTGGCTCAGCCTATGACGCGGTTGACTGGGAAGGACGTTAAGTTCACATGGGCTGAAGAGTGTGAGGAATGTTTCTCCGCACTTAAGAACATGCTGACTAGCGCACCCGTCCTGGTGCTTCCGGAGGCCGATCAACCATATGTGGTCTATACGGACGCGTCCATCACTGGACTAGGTTGCGTATTGACCCAGCATGGGAAGGTCATTGCCTATGCGTCCAGGCAGTTGAGGAAACATGAGGGAAACTACCCCACCCATGATCTCGAAATGGCTGCGGTAGTATTCGCCTTAAAGATTTGGCGATCATACTTGTATGGCGCCAAAGTTCAGATACTTACGGACCATAAGAGTCTTAAGTATATATTCACCCAGCCTGAGTTAAACTTAAGGCAGAGGAGGTGGATGGAATTCGTAGCTGACTACGATTTAGACATCACCTACTATCCGGGAAAAGCTAATCTGGTAGCAGACGCTTTGAGCCGGAAGAGGGCTGTTGTATCGGCCGAACGGGAGGCGGATGACCTGGACGGTATGGTCTGTGCTCTGCGGCTGAACATGCTGACTACGGCAACCGAAGCTTTGGGATTGGAGGCGGTTAACCAAGCCGACCTGCTTACTCGAATCCGGTTGGCTCAAGGTCAGGACGAGAACCTGAATAAGGTTGCTCAGAATGATAGGACGGAGTACCAGACTGCAAAGGATGGTACCATCCTTGTAAACGGACGGATCAGTGTTCCTAATGATAGAAGTCTAAAGGAAGAGATTATGAGGGGGGCTCATAAGTCCAAATTCTCGGTTCATCCTGGTGCGACCAAGATGTACCAGAACCTTAAGAAATTCTATCATTGGATCCGTATGAAGGCAGATGTCGCGGAGTGGGTGGCCAAGTGTTCCACTTGCCAACTCATCAAAGCAGAACATCAGGTGCCTAGTGGGTTATTGCAAAGCTTGCCTATTCCGGAATGGAAATGGGATCACAACACAATGGACTTTGTGACCGGGTTCCCTACCACATGGAATAAGAAAGATGCGGTTTGGGTGGTGATTGATCGACTAACCAAATCAGCACACTTCCTGGCTATCAAGAAGTCAGATGGGGTAGATCAGATTGTACGTAAGTACATTGATGAGATCGTCCGACTACATGGTGTGCCGGCAAGCATAGTTTCAGATAGGGATTCAAGGTTTACATCTTACTTCTGGAAAGCTTTCCAAAAAGCTTTAGGAACAAGAGTGAACATGAGTACAGCCTATCACCCACAGACTGATGGACTGTCGGAACGTACGATCCAGACGTTGGAAGATATGTTGCGAGCATGTGTTTTAGACTGGGGTGATTCCTGGGAAAAACATCTACCTCTGGTAGAATTTGCTTACAACAATAGTTTCCATAGTAGTATTGGCATGTCGCCATACGAAGCTCTGTATGGGCGTCCATGCAGGACACCCTTATGCTGGACCCAAGTTGGGGAACGCAGCATGATTGGTCCGGAGATTGTCGAAGAGACAACCGAAAAGATCAAGTTCTTGAGGGACAAGATGAGACAGGCACAAGATCGCCAAAAGAACTATGCAGATCGAAGGAGGAAAGATCTCGAGTTTCAAGTAGGTGACTTGGTGTATCTCAAAATGATTACCTTCAAAGGACAAGTCCGAATTTCCAGGAGATAGAAGTTAGACCCGAGATACTTGGGGCCGTTCAAGGTCATTGAAAGAGTTGGGATGGTGGCCTACAAGTTGGACTTGCCGGCCAAGATGGACGCATTTCATAATGTGTTCCACGTCTCCCAACTTCGGAAATGTTTGACGGACCAAGACATCGCTCTTCCTGCCATTCCAGACAATCTGGGTAAGAACCTAACCTTGGAAACGAGGCCAGTTCGAATCATAGATAGGATGGAAAAAGCAACAAGGAAGAAGACGGTCCAGATGGTCAAGGTCGTCTGGGACTGTAATGGTCAGGATATAATCACTTGGGAAACCGAAGCTAGAATGAAAGCAGAGTACCCAGAGTGGTTGGATCAGTTTGTTTCCGAGGAAGCATTCGATTCGGATTCAAGGACGAATCCATCCCAAGGGGGGGATACTTGTCACGCCCCCAATCCTGAATAGGATTGTTGGGACGGTCATGGTTCGAGGAAACATGCAAGCCAGTCTTAGGACATCAAGGCAAGCGTTCCATGGTCGAGAAAGAAGGTTAAGAACATAAGGAAACTTAGACTTAACCTTATACAAGCTAAGAGACAGCTAGGACGAGTAAGACGGTAGCTGGATGAAGTGGACGAGTAGCTCGGCCAGCTCAATGAAGCTAGGTTCAGTTGACACCAGCTCAGTCCCTACTAAGTCAGCTCCACTAGCTGGACTACTAGCTCACTCAGCTGAGGCAACTGAGAGTCAGCTCATCTCAGCTAGACGGACTATCCGGGCTTTAGGCCGATGGTCCGGGTCCGGGTCAGAGGCGGGCTGTGAGGTCCGGCCATGAGGCTATGGGCTGTTGGGTCTTTGAACAAGGCCGTGGGCTAAGTCCAGGAGGCCTGGGGCGTGGGTTGGGCTTGTGACCGACCCCAAACCCAATCAGAAAGGGAAAAGGGATGCAAGTGGCCGAAAGGGGACAACCCTTGGCCGATGGTGCCCATTCGCTAGCAAGTCGTGTCTGTTCGTGGGGCAAGACTTACCCCCTCGTTTTCTATAAATATGGGGGCTCTCTGGTCGATTTCATTATCCAATTCCAGAGTAAAATACTCAAAGAAAAACGTAGAGAGAAAGAAAGAGAGAAAGAGAGAGTTCCGGCCAAGAGAAAGGCCGATTGTGGTGGTGTTGTGTTCCGGCGACTCTGATCGTTTGAGAACTAACTCCGGTGAAGAATGGGGGACAAGACAAGGATAAGAGAATGGAGAACCCAGACGTGGTTCACAAGGTATATGATGGGCCGTGGCTCCATCAGTCCGAACGGACGGTCCATGCGACCGCACCTCGGCTCTGCTCGGTTCCTAAGTCCGATCCGGCTCTCCTTATCTGTTTCAATTCGTTTCTCTTCTCTTCTCTCTGGTTAAACACGAAAGGTTGTGTTGGTTGAGTCCAAGGGACACGTCCCTAGGCTTTGGCCGAACATAACCAAACCGCTAGCCTAGCACGGGTCGGTTAGTCGGATGATCCGATCGTACCAAGACTGGGCGGTTAGAACGAACGGTTGGGAATGACCCAAAGGGCACGAGTTGTCAAGAGTCATGAGTGTCCAAGAGGCACGAATGGCCAAAGGGTGCATGTTCCAAACGGTGTCTTTCGGGACAGGTTAGGACCGATCCTTATGGATCAGCCTATGGCTTGTCTAGTTAAGACAAGGTCACAGTTTGTCTAAGCCAAGGTAGAGTCGCAAGGCCTGACCGGTTGCTAAGCCTTCCAGATTAGGTTTGAGGCTTACTCGGCCTATTGGATCCAGGCCTAAGGTCAGATCAGGTAAGGGAGTCCGTTGGGCCATTAAGCCGGACTCCATTGGCTGGTCGCACCTAGATTCTATCCGGTTAGACGGATTGGTCTTTGCGGACGATCCGGATCTGTTCGTGTGTTCTGTTTATCTATTCTGGACTATCTATCTGATTCTAAGTCAAGGGGTGGTTGGTTGAATGACTTAGGATACGGTGGGTAGGTTCATACGTTTTATGATTATGTTGACTGAGGTTTATCTAAGTTCTAGGAACCAAGCCAAGCATTGTGGAATCAATCAGTTATATTCTCGGTTATGATTAATGCTTATCTGGTTGTGGTTTCAGGAACTCAGGATGGTTCTGGTCAAGCCAAGGAGCCGTGAAGGCTCGGTCAGTGAGAGGCTGTGTAACGTGTGGTTAGATGATGCTAGGGATGAACTAGTGATTGTCTATGAGACTGCTAAGAAGTTGTGTATTGAATCTCATGTTTCTAAGTAATACAAAGTTTATACATTGTTATTCCGCTGTGCAATCTGTTCATTTGTTTATGAACCTCATATTAGAATATGACTTAGTAAATAAAAGACTTAAAATGGATCAAACAAGCAAAGAAATTAATAAGTAAGCCTGCGGACTTCATAAGGTCGAGAGGCCCGGGTTCGGGTCTTACATGCGGCACCCACAGACGTCCTGTGTGTACTGAACAGACAGCCCACGTGGGCCAAAATTACCCGAACAGTCCACGGGAAGGGTCAGCGTGCTGAGTCCAAGGACCAACGTGCTGATATGTGTACTGATGGACAGCCACGGACGTCCTGTGTGTGCTGAAGGACACACACAGACAGCCACGAACGTCCTGTGTGTGCTAACGGACACACACGGACGTCCTGTGTGTGCTGACGGACACCCATGGAAGTCCAGTGTGTACTGAACAGACAGCCCACGTGGGCCAAAATCACCCAAACATTCCACGGGAAGGGTCAGTGTGCTGAGTCCGAGGACCAACGTGCATATATCTGTACTGATGGACAGCCTTGGACATCCTGTGTGTGCTGACGAACACACACTGACACAGACGGACACACACGGACAGCCACAGAAGTCCTGTGTGTGCTGACGGACACCCACAGACGTCATGTGTGTGCTGACGGACACCCACGGACGTCCTGTGTGTACTGAACAGACAGCCCACGTGGGCCAAAATCACCTGAACAGTCCACAGGAAGGGCCAGCGTGCTGAGTCCGAGGACAAACGTGCTGATATGTGTACTGATGGATAACCACGGACGTCCTGTGTGTGCTGACGGACACACACGGACGTCCTGTGTGTGCTGACAGACAGCCACATACACACACACGGAGGTCCAGTGTGTGCTGGCGGACACCCACGGACGTCCTGTGTGTACTGAACAGACAGCCCACGTGGGCCAAAATCACCCGAACAGTCCACGGGAAGGGTCAGCGTGCTGAGTCCAAGGACCAACGTGCTGATATGTGTACTGATGGACAGCCACGGACGTCCTGTGTGTGCTGAAGGACACACATAGACACACACGGACAACCATGGACGTCCTGTGTGTGCTGACGGACACACACGGACGTCCTGTGTGTGCTGACGGACACCCATGGACGTCCTGTGTGTACTGAACAGACAGCCCATGTGGGCCAAAATCACCCGAACAATCCACGGGAAGGGTCAGTGTGCTGAGTCCAAGGACCAACATGCTGATATGTGTACTGATGGACAGCCACTGACGTCATGTGTGTGCTGACGGACACACACGGACAGCCACGGACGTCCTGTGTGTGCTGACGGACAACCACAGACGTCCTGTGTGTGCTGACGGACACCCACGGACGTCCTGTGTGTACTAAACAGACAGCCCACGTGGGCCAAAATCACCCAAACAGTCCACGGGAAGGGTCAGCGTGCTGAGTCCAAGGACCAACGTGCTGATATGTGTACTGATGGACAGCCACGGACGTCCTGTGTGTGCTGACGGACACACACGGACAGCCACGGACGTCCTGTGTGTGCTGACGGACACCCATGGACGTCCTATGTGTACTGAACAAACAGCCCACGTGGGCCTAAATCACCCGAACATTCCATGGGAAGGGTCAGTGTGCTGAGTCCAAGGACCAACGTGCATATATGTGTACTGATGAAAAGCCACAGACGTCCTGTGTGTGCTGGCGGACACACACGGACAGCCACGGAAGCCCTGTGTGTGCTGACGGACACCCACAGACGTCATGTGTGTGCTGACGGACACCCACGGACGTCCTGTGTGTACTAAACAGACAGCCCACGTGGGCCAAAATTACCCCAAACAGTCCATGAGAAGGGCCAGCGTGCTGAGTCCAAGGACCAGCATGCTCATACGTGTACTGATGGACAGCCACAGACATCCTCTGTGTGCTGACAGACACACACGGACACACACGGACAGCCACGGACGTCCTGTGTGTGCTGGTGAACACCCACGAACGTCATGTGTGTACTGAACAGCCAGCCCACGTGGGCCAAAATCACCCGAACAGTCCAATGGAATGGCCAGCGTGCTGAGTCCAAGGAGCAACGTGCGGATATGTGTACTGATGGACAGCCACGGACGTCCTGTGTGTGCTGACGGACACACACGAACGTCCTGTGTGTGCTGTCAGACATTTTGAGCCGGAAGAGGGCTGACGTATTGGCCGAACGGGAGGCGGACGACCTGGACGGTATGGTCCGTGCTCTGTGGCTGAACGTGCTGACTACGACAACCGAAGCTTTGGGGTTGGAGGCGGTTAACCAAGCTGACCTGCTTACTCGAATCCGGTTGGCTCAAGGTCAGGACGAGAACCTGAATAAGGTTGCTCAGAATGATAGGACGGAGTACCAGACTTCAAAGGATGGTACCATCCTAGTAAACGGACGGATCAGTGTTCCTAATGATAGAAGTCTAAAGGAAGAGATTATGAGGGAGGCTCATAAGTCCAAATTCTCGGTTCATCCTGGTGCGACCAAGATGTACCAGAACCTTAAGAAATTTTATCATTGGATTCGTATGAAGGCAGATGTTGCGGAGTGGGTGGCCAAGTGTTCCACTTGCCATCTCATCAAAGCAGAACATCAGGTGCCTAGTGGGTTATTGCAAAGCTTGCCTATTCCGGAATGGAAATGGGATCACATCACAATGGACTTTGTGACCGGGTTCCCTACCACAAGGAATAAGAAAGATGCGGTTTGGGTTGTGGTTGATCGACTAACCAAATCAGCACACTTCCTGGCTATCAAGAAGTCGGATGGGGTAGATCAGATTGTACGTAAGTACATTGATGAGATCGTCTGACTACATGGTGTGCCGGCAAGCATAGTTTCAGATAGGGATTCAAGGTTTACATCTTACTTCTGGAAAGCTTTCCAAAAAGCTTTAGGAACAAGAGTGAACATGAGTACAGCCTATCACCCACAGACTGATGGACTGTCGGAACGTACGATCCAGACGTTGGAAGATATGTTGCGAGCATGTGATTTAGACTGGGGTGATTCCTGGGAAAAACATCTACCCCTGGTAGAATTTGCTTACAACAATAGTTTCCATAGTAGTATTGGCATGTCGCCATACGAAGCTCTGTATGGGCGTCCATGCAGGACACCCTTGTGCTGGACCCAAGTTGGGGAACGCAGCATGATTGGTCCGGAGATTGTCGAAGAGACACCCGAAAAGATCAGGTTCTTGAGGGACAAGATGAGACAGGCACAAGATCGCCAAAAGAACTATGCAGATCGAAGGAGGAAAGATCTCGAGTTTCAAGTAGGTGACTTGGTGTATCTCAAAATGATTACCATCAAAGGACGAGTCCGAATTTCCGGGAGACAGAAGTTAGACCCGAGATACTTGGGGCCGTTCAAGGTCATTGAAAGAGTTGGGATGGTGGCCTACAAGTTGGACTTGCCGGGCAAGATGGACACATTTCATAATGTGTTCCACGTCTCCCAACTTCGAAAATGTTTGACGGACCAAGACATCGCTCTTCCTGCCATTCCAGACAATTTTGGTAAGAACCTAACCTTGGAAACGAGGCCAGTTCGAATCATAGATAGGATGGAAAAAGCAACAAGGAAGAAGACGGTCCAGATGGTCAAGGTCGTCTAGGACAGTAATGGTCAGGATATAATCACTTGGGAAACCGAAGCTAGAATGAAAGCAGAGTACCCAGAGTGGTTGGATCAGTTTGTTTCCGAGGAAGAATTCGATTCGGATTCGAGGAGGAATCCATCCCAAGGGGGGGGGGGGGGGGGAGACTTGTCACGCCCCCAATCCTGAGTAGGATTGTTGGGACGGCCATGGTTCGAGGAAACGTGCAAGCCAGTCTTAGGACATCAAGGCAAGCGTTCCATGGTCGAGAAAGAAGGTTAAAGACATAAGGAAACTTAGACTTAACCTTATACAAGCTAAGAGATAGCTAGGACGAGTAAGACGGTAGCTGGACGAAGTGGACGAGTAGCTCGGCCAGCTCAATGAAGCTAGGTTCAGTTCACTCTAGCTCAGTCCCTACTAAGTCAGCTCCACTAGCTGGACTACTAGCTCACTCAGCTGAGGCCGCTGAGAATCAGCTCATCTCAGCTAGACGGACTGTCCGGGCTTTAGGCCGATGGTCCGGGTCCGGGTCAGTGGCGGGCTGTGAGGTCCGGCCATGAGGCCATGGGCTGTTGGGTCTTTGGACAAGGCCGTGGGCTAAGTCCAGCAGGCCTGGGGCCTGGGTTGGGCTTGTGACCGACCCCAAACCCAATCAGAAAGGGCGAAGGGATGCAAGTGGCCGAAAGGGGACAACCCTTGGCCAATGGTGGCCATTCGCTAGCAAGTCGTGCCTGTTCGTGGGGCAAGACTTACCCCCTCGTTTTCTATAAATATGGGGGCTCTCTGGTCGATTTCATTATCCAATTCCAGAGTAAAATACTCAAAGAAAAACGTAGAGAGAAAGAAAGAGAGAAAGAGAGAGTTCCGGCCAAGAGAAAGGCCGATTGTGGTGGTGTTGTGTTCCGGCGACTCTGATCGTTTGAGAACTAACCCCGGTCAAGAATGGGAGATCAAGACAAGGAGAAGAGCATGGAGAACCCAGACGTGGTTCACAAGGTATGTGATGGGCCGTGGCTCCATCAGACCGAATGGACGGTCCATGCAACCGCACTGCGGCTCTGCTCGGTTCCTAAGTCCCATCCGGCTCTCCTTATCTGTTTCAATTCGTTTCTCTTCTCTTCTCTCTGGTTAAACACGAAAGGTTGTGTTGGTTGAGTCCAAGGGACACGTCCCTAGGTTTTGGCCGAACATAATCAAACCGCTAGCCTAGACACGGGTCGGTTAGTCGGATGATCCGATCGCACCAAGACTGGGCGGTTAGGACGAACGGTTGGGAATGACCCAAAGGGCACGAGTTGTCAAGAGTCATGAGTGTCCAAACGTTGTAAGTTGCCAAAGGGTGTCAGTGACCAAAAGGTACGAGATACCAAAGGTTACGAACATCAAAAGGTACGAGGACCAAGAGGCATGATTGGCCAAAGGGTGCATGTTCCAAACGGTGTCTTTCGGGACAGGTTAGGACCGATCCTTATGGATCAGCCTATGGCTTGTCTAGTTAGGACAAGGTCACGGTTTGTCTAAGACAAGGTAGAGTCGCAAGGTCTGCCCGGTTGCTAAGCCTTCTGGATTAGGCTTGACGCTTACTCGGCCGATTGGATCCAGGCTTAAGGCCGGATAAGGTAAGGGAGTCCGTTGGGCCATTGAGCCGGACTTCATTGGCCGGTCACACCTAGATTCAATTCGGTTAGACGAATCGGTCTTTGGGGACGATCCGGATCTGTTCGTGTGTTCTGTTTGTCTATTCTGGACTATCTATCTGATTATAAGTCAAGGGGTTGTTGGTTGAATGACTTAGGATACGGTAGGTAGGTTCATACGTTTTATGATTATGTTGACTGAGGTTATTTAAGTTCTAGGAACCAAGCCAAGCATTGTAGAATCAATCCGTTCTATTCTCGGTTATGATTAATGCTTATCTGGTTGTGGTTTCAGGAACTAAGGATGGTTCTGGTCAAGCCAAGGAGCCGTGAAGGCTCGGTCTGTGAGAGGCTGTGTAACGTGTGGTTAGATGATGCTAGGGATGAACTAGTGATTGTCTATGAGACTGTTAAAAAGTTGTGTATTGAATCTCATATTTCCAAGTAATACAAAGTTTATATATTGTTATTCCGCTGTGCAATCTGTTCCTTTGTTTATGAACCTCATATTCGAATATGACTTAGTAACTAAAAGACTTAAAATGGATCAAACAAGCAAAGAAATTAATAAGTAAGCATGCGGACTCCATCAGGTCGAGAGGCCAGGGTTCGGGTCTTACAGTCCTGTGTGTACCTAACAGACAGCCCACGAGGGCCAAAATCACCTGAACAGCCCACGGGAAGGGTCAGAGTGCTGAGTCCAAGGACCAACGTGCTGATATGTGTACTGATGGACAACCAAAGACGTCCTGTGTGTGCTGATGGACACACACAGACACATACGGACAGCCACAGACGTCATGTGTGTGCTGACGGACACCCACAGACGTCCTGTGTGTGCTGACGAACACCCGGACACGTACCGTATGTACCGAACAGACAGCCAACATGGGCCAAAATCACCCAAACAGTCCACGGGAAGGGCCAGCGTGCTGAGTCCAAGGAGCAGCGTGCTGATATGTGTACTGATGGACCGCCACAAACGTCATGTGTGTGCTGACGGACACTCACGGACACACACGGACAACCACAGACGTCCTGTGTGTGCTGACGGAACCACAGACGTCCTGTGTGTGCTGACGGACACACACGGACGTCCTGCGTGTGCTGACGGACACCCACAGACGTCCTGTGTGTACTGAACCGACAGCCCACGTGGGCCAAAATCACCCGAACAGTCCACGGGAAGGGCCAGCGTGCTGAGTCCAAGAACTAGCGTGCCGATATGTGTACTGATGGACAGCCACGAACGTCCTGTGTGTGCTGACAGACACACACGGACAGCCACGGATGTCCTGTGTGTGTTGAAAGACAGCCATGGACAGCCACAGACATCCTGTGTGTACTGGCGGACACCCACGGACGTCCTGTGTGTACTGAACCGACAGCCCACGTGGGCCAAAATCACCCGAACAGTCCACCGGAAGGATCAGCGTGCTGAGTCCAAGGACCAACGTGCTGATATGTGTACTGATGGATAGCCACGGACGTCCTGTGTGTGCTGACGGACACACACGGACACACACGGACAGCCACGGACGTCCTGTGTGTGCTGACGGAAACCCACGGATGTCCTGTGTGTAATGAAAAGACAGCCTACGTGGGCCAAAATCACCCAAATTGTTCACGGGAAGGGCCAGCGTGCTGATTCCAATGACCACTGTGCTGATATGTGTACTGATGGACAGCCACGGACATCCACACACGGACAGCCACAGACGTCCTGTGTGTGCTGCTGGACACCCACGTACGTCATGTGTGTGCTGACGGACACCCACGGACGTCCTGTGTGTACTGAACAGACAGCCCACGTGGGCCAAAATCACCCTTATAGTTCACGGGAAGGGCCAGCATGCTGAGTCCAAGGACCAATGTCCTGATATGTGTACTGATGGACAGCCACAGACGTCCACACACGGACACAAACGGACAGCCACAGACGTCCTGTGTGTGCTGCCGGACACACACAGACGTCCTGTGTGTGCTGACGGACACCCACGGACGTCCTGTGTGTGCTGACGGACACCCACGGACGTCCTGTGTGTACTGAACAGACAGCCCGCGTGGGCCAAAATAACCCGAACAGTCCACGGGAAGGGCCAGCGTGCTGGGTCCAAGGGCCAGCATGCTGATATGTGTACAGAAGGACAGGCACAGACGTCCTGTGTGTGCTGATGGACACTCACGGACAGCCACGGACGTCCTGTTGTGCTGACAGACAGCCACAGACAGCCACAGACGTCCTGTGTGTGCTGGCGGACACCCACAGATGTCCTGTGAGTACTAAACAGACAGCCCACATGGGCCAAAATCACCAGAACAGTCCACAGGAAGGGTCAGCGTGCTGAGTCCAAGGACCAACTTGCAGATATGTGTACTGATGGACAGCCACGGACGTCCTGTGTGTGCTGACGGACACACACAGATACAGCCAGACAGCCACAGACGTCCTGTGTGTGCTGACGGACACCCACGGACGTCCTGTGTGTGGTGACGGACACCCACGGACGTACTGTGTGTACCGAACAGACAGCCCACATGGGCCAAAATCACCCGAACAGTCCACAGGAAGGGCCAGCGTGCTGAGTCCAAGGACCAGCGTACTGATATGTGTACTGATGGACAGCCACAGACGTCCTGTGTGTGCTGACGGACACACACAGACACACACGGACAGCCACAGACATCATGTATGTGCTAACGGACAGCCACTGACAGCCACGGACGTCCTGTGTGTGCTGGCGGACACCCACGGACGTCCTGTGTGTACTGAACAGACAGGCCATGTGGGCCAAAATCACCCAAACAGTCCACGGGAAGGGCCAGTGTGCTGAGTCCAAGGACTAGGGTGCCGAGTCCAAGGACCAACGTGCTGATATGTGTACTGATGGACAGCCACGGACGTTTTGTGTGTGCTGACGGACACACACGGACACACACGGACAGCCATGGATGTCCTGTGTGTGCTGACGGACACACTCGGACGTCCTGTGTGTGTTGAACAGACAGCCCACGTGGGCCAAAATCACCCATGGACAGCCAAAATCACCCGAAGCCAAAAATTCAAAAATTAATATTCTTGAAGAAAATTTTCTGAAAGGAAACATCAAAAATATGTCAAGTGTTGATCAAAAGTTGTTGTAGACATCCGTTTAGACCACGAAACCCCAAACTTTGTAGCATGCAAAAGACATGGTTAGAA
>NW_026014604.1:100000-128735 GCF_020379485.1 Brassica napus
ATGGTTCTTACCACACTTGGGACATTCAGGTCGTCCACCAGAGGCCTTGCCTCCGTCAACCTGGTCCCACTTCCTTTTTCGGTCGTTAGTCTTACCCGTCGGGACAGACTGCGACTTTGTCTTAAGCTTGGCTTCTTCGGCCAAGTTAGACTCCAAAAGAGCTACACGTTCAACCAGCTCTCCGATGGTGCTGAAGGTGCGGATCGAACAGTGGGTTCTCAGCTCCGGCCTTAAGCCTCAAATGATACGACGAACCTGGACTGTCTCGTCCTCAAGTTCCCTTCCAACAAACCGTCGGAGCCGGTTGAACTCCTCTTCGTACTCACGTACGGCCCTGCGGCCTTGGGTAAGGTCTAGGAATCTACCTTCCAGACGGTCCCAAGCCTCTGCAGGAAAGTATTTGCGGTTGAATTCATCTTCAAAATCCGCAAAACTCTGGAGACTTCCATTGGTGCGCTTGTTCACAGCAAGCCACCAATTATGTGCGTCCCCTTCCAGGAAGTGAACCGCAATGTCTCTCTTGTAATCCTCGGGACAACGAGTTGAGCTGAAGTTTTGGACTAGCCTACTCCTCCACGCGTCTGCCTCAATAGGATCGGTGCTTCCAGAGAAATACTTCGTCCCTAGACGGGAGATGTGCTGAAGCAAACTCAGATAGACCACCTTTTTCCCGGTCCTTTCTGGTGGATCAATCTCAATCTCCTCGACTGTTTCCACAACTGGACCATTAGTGTTGGGGGCGGTCGTAGCCACAGGCGTAGCTTGGCCAACAGAGGAGTTCACTAATGGCGTGAACAGTTGGGCCATAGCCGCCACCTGAGTCCCCATTACCTTCATGGCCTCTAACAAGTCCTCTTTGGACAGTGTTGCGGTTACATTGGCCGTACCATCGGCCACTTTCTCATGCTGGCCACCATCACGGTTAGCGTTTGAGGATTCCACTTCCTCATCACTCTCCTGATGTTCCTGACCATCCCGTTGTGTCCCCGTAAGGTTAGCCTGATCAGTTGGCAACACATCTTCAGCGTTAGCTGCGGCCGGATCGGTTTGCAAACCGGACATATTAGTTCCATCCACGGCCCCTTGGCTAGACTGACCGGCCATTCTCTTACTTCTTCGGGACTTTCCCGATTTGCTTTTTCCAGCCTAAGGATTCAGACAATGTTAGTATGAAACATACTAACCATAAACAGAACAAAACAATCCCGAGACTAAGCAATCAAACCTCACCGTGAGACCTAATCAGCTGGCTGCGTGTGTGTGTGTGGACTACATAACCCAAATATCCTAGAATCAACCTGGCTCTGATAACAACATGTAAGACCCGTTCCTGGTCTCTCCACCCAACTGGATACGAATGCTTACTTATTAATTTCTTTGCTCGTCTGATTCATTCTAAGTCTTTTCTTTACTAAGTCATATTCGAATATGAGGTTCATAAACAAAGGAATAGATTCCACAGCGGAATAACAATGTATAAACTTTGTATTACTTAGAAACATTAGATTCAATACACAACTTCTTAACAGTCTCATAGACAATCACTAGTTCATCCCTAGCATCATCTAACCACACGTTACACAGCCTCTCACTGACCGAGCCTTCACGGCTCCTTGGCTTGACCAGAACCATCCTTAGTTCCTGAAACCACAACAAGATAAGCATTAATCATAACCGAGAATAGAACGGATTGATTCTACAATGCTTGGGTTGGTTCCTAGAACTTAGATAAACCTCAGTCAACATAATCATAAACGTATTAACCTACCTACCGTATCCTAAGTCATTCAACCAACCACCCCTTGACTTAGAATCAGATAGATAGTCCAGAATAGATAAACAGAACACACGAACAGATCCGGATCGTCCCCAAAGACCAATCCGTCTAACCGGATAGAATCTAGGTGCGACCGGCCAACGGAGTCCGGCTCAATGGCCCAACGGACTCCCTTTCCTGATCCGGCCTTAGGCCTGGATCCAATAGGCCGAGTAAGCCTCAAGCCTAATCTGGAAGGCTTAGTAACCGGTCAGACCTTGCGACTCTACCTTGGCTTAGACAAACCGTGAACTTGTCTGAACTAGACAAGCCATAGGCTGATCCATAAGGATCGGTCCTAACCTGTCCCGAAAGACACCGTTTGGAACATGTACCCTTTGGCCATTCGTGCCTCTTGGACGCTCACGAATCTTGAAAACTCTTGCCCTTTGGGTCATTCCCAACCGTTTGTCCTAACCGCCCAGTCTTGGTGCGATCGGATCATCCCTCTAACCGACCCGTGTCTAGGCTAGCGGTTTGGTTATGTTTGGCAAAAGCCTAGGAACGTGTCCCTTGGACTCAACAAACACAACCGTTCGTGTTTAACCAGAGAGAAGAGAAGAGAAACGACTTGAAACAGATAAGGAGAGCCGGATGGGACTTAGGAACCGAGCAGGGCCGCAGTGTGGTCGCATGGACCATTCGTTCAGTCTGATGGAGCCACGGCCCATCACATACCTTGTGAACCACGTCTGGGTTCTCCATGCTCTTCTCCTTGTCTTGATCTCCTATTCTTGACCGGAGTTAGTTCTCAAACGATCAGAGTCGCCGGAACACAACACCACCACAATCGGCCTTTCTCTTGGCCAAAACTCTCTCTTTCTCTCTTTCTTTCTCTCTACGTTTTTCTTTGAGTATTTTACTCTGGAGTTGGATAATGAAATCGACCAGAGAGCCCCCATATTTATAGAAAACGAGGGGGTAAGTCTTGACCCACGAACAGGCATGACTTGCTAGCGAATGGGCACCATCGGCCAAGGGTTGACCCCTTTCGGCCACTTGCATCCCTTCGCCCTTTCTGATTGGGTTTGGGGTCGGTCACAAGCCCAACCCACGCCCCAAGCCTCCTGGACTTAGCCCACGGCCTTGCCCAAGGACCCAACAGCTCATGGCCTCATGGCCGGCCCTCACAGCCCACCACTGACCCGGACCCGGACCATCGGCCTAAAGCCCGGACAGTCCGTCTAGCTGAGATGAGCTGACTGTCAGCTGCCTCAGCTGAGTGAGCTAGTAGTCCAGCTAGTGGAGCTGACTTAGTAGGGACTGAGCTGGAGTGAACTGAACCTAACTTCATTGAGCTGGCCGAGCTACTCGTTCACTTCTTCCAGTTACAGTCTTACTCATCCTAGCTGTCTCTTAGCTTGTATAAGGTTAAGTCTAAGTTTCCTTATGTCCTTAATCTTCTTTCTCGACCATGGAACGCTTGCCTTGATGTCCTATGACTGGCTTGCACGTTTCCTCGAAACATGGCCGTCCCGACAATCCTATTCAGGATTGGGGGCGTGACACATACATCCGCGGTGTTGTGGTTGGTTTGCCGTGGGATGCCTTTCCTGAATCTCCATGGCCCTTCCCCTGACTTCCTTGCAGCTTCGGACAGTCCGATTGGAAATGTCCTTGCTGGCCACAATGGAAACAGGTCATCTGGCCGCTTCTACCAGACTGGTTCGGTCGAGGACAGTTCTGAACCCCATGGTCCATGCTGCCACAACGAACACAAGCCCCCTTGGCTTTCCAGCACTCACCGGGATGGTTCCGTCCACATTTGGAACACGCAGGTCGGCCACCAGAAGTCTTACCTCCGTCCACCTGGTCCCATTTTCTCTTTTTATCATTAGTCTTGCCTAATGGGCTAGACTGTGGCTTAGCCTTAAGCTCAGCTTCCTCAGCCAAGTTAGACTCCAACAAAGCCACCCGTTCCACCAGTTCTCCGACGGTGTTGAAAGTACGGATCGAGCAGTGAGTCTTCAGTTCCGGCCTTAGGCCTCGGATGAACCTATGGACCTGGACTGCTTCGTCCTCCAGCTCTCTTCCAACAAACCGTCTGAGTCGGTTGAACTCTTCTTTGTACTCCCGTACGGTCCTGCAGCCTTGGACCAGATCTAGAAACTTAGCTTCCAGACGATCCCAAGCCTCAGCAGGAAAGTATTTTAGGTTGAACTCAATTTCAAAGTCCGCAAAACTTGTGAGACCTCCGTTGGTGCGCTTGTCCACAGCAAGCCACCAATTATGCGCGTCCCCTTCCAGGAAGTGAACCGCAATGTCTCGTCTGTAATCCTCTGGACAGCGAGTTGATTGAAAGTTTCGGACTAGCCTACTCCTCCACTCATCTGCCACAACCGGGTTGGTGCTACCTGAGAATTGCTTCGTACCCAATCTGGATAGATGTTGAAGCAAACTCAGATAGTCCACCTTCTTTACAGACCCTTCCGGTGGATCGATCTCGATCACCTCAACCACGTCCACAGTTGGTTGACCAACTGATGAATTCACTAGTGGAGTGCACAGCTGTGTCAAAGCCGCCACTTCATTACCCATTACTTTCATGGCCTCTAACAAGTCCTCTCGGGACAGTACTGCGGCCACGTTGGCCATTCCCTCGGCCCTTTGCTCATGCTGGTCACCATCCCGGTTAGCGTTCGAAGATTCAACTTCCTCGTTGCTCTCCTGGTGTTGCTGACCTTCTTGTTGCGTTCCCGTAAGATTGGCCTGGTCAGTCGGTAACACACCACAGGTGTTAGTCACAGCCTGCTCGGTTGGTAACCCGGACATATTAATTCCATCCGCGGCCGCTTGACTTGACGGACCAGCCATTTTCTTACTCCTTCGGGTCTTTCCTGATTTTCTTTTCCCAGCCTAAGGATTCAGACATTGTTAGTACAACATATACATAACATAACCGAGACAATTAATCCCTAGACCTAACTATCAAACCTCACCGTGAGACTGAATCAGCTGGCTGCGTGTGTGTGGACTACATAACCCAACTATCCTAGAATCAAGCATGCTCTGATACCAACTTGTAACGCCCGAATCCGGCCTCTCGACAAGACTAGACCCGTTTGCTACTTAATAAATTTCTTTGCTTGTTTGATTCATTTTAAGTCGGTCATTTACTAAGTCATGTTTGAATCGGAGCTTCTAAAACAGTGGAACAGATAGCACAGCGGAATATAATGTATAAACAAATGTATTACTTAGAAACATGAGATCCAATACACAACTTCTTAACAGATTCATAGACAATCACTAGTTCGTCCCTAGCATCATCTACCCACACGTTACACAGCCTCTCACTGACCGAGCCTTCACTGCTCCTTGGCTTGACCAGAACTATCCTTAGTTCCTGAAACCACAACCAGATAAGCATTAATCATAACCGAGAATAGGACTGGTCGATCCTACAATGCTTGGCTTGGTTCCTAGAACATTGATAAACCTCAGACAATATATTTATAAAAATATATGAACCTGCCTACCGAATCCTAAGTCATACAACCAACCACCCTTGACTTAGAACTAGATAGACAGTCAAGAATAGATAAACAGAACACACGAACAGTCCGGATCGTCCCGAAGACCAATCTGTCCATCCGGATAGAATCTAGGTGCGCCCGGCCTAGATGAAGTCCGGCTCAATGGCCCAACGGACTTCCTTACTTGATCCGGCATTGGGCCTGGATTCAACGACCGAGTAAGCCTCACGCCCAATCCGGTTAGGCCAATGGCCGATCGGACCTTGCGACTCTTACCCTGGCTTAGACGGACCGTGTACTTGTCTCAGCGGACAAGACATGGTCTGATCCCTAAGGAACAGACACGAACTGCCTCAACAGGCACCGCTTGGTACACGCACCCCTTCGGCCTTTAGTACCTCTTGGTCCTCGTACTACTTGGTGATCGTACCACTTGGCGTTCGTAACTCTTGGTTACTCACACCCTTTGGCAACTCACAACCATTGGTAACTCGTGACCTTTGGCCTCTCTTGCCTCTTGGGACATGCCCAACCGTTTTGCCCAACCGCCCAGCCTATGGTGCGATTTGAACCGACCGTCTAACCGACCAGCGTCTAGGTTAGTGGTTTGGTTATGTCCGGCCAAGTCTAGGAACGTGTCCCTTGGACTGAACCAACACAACCCTTCGTGCATAATCAGAAAGAAGAGAAAGGACCGGATAGAAACAAGAAGAGGAGAAGCGGCTGGGTCTAATGAACCGTCCAGAGCCACGGTGCGATCACAAGGACCGTCCGTTCGGTCAGATGGAGCCATAGCCCACCACGTACCTTCTGAACCATGTCAGGGTTCTCCATGCTCATCTCCTGCTCTCGGTCTCTGTGGGAACCGAAATTTGCACTGTCGATTTCCGTTTAAATAAGGAAACTAGGAAAACCCTAATTTCCCAGAGGACCCGGATATCTGTTAATTACCACACGTCAAGCAATCAGAACACGAGAACAACAACGATAAAAATATGAAATCGAAAAGAGAGCAAAAAAGATCTTATTCCGAATCTGCGTATGAGCGTTTACAACAAGGTATAAGCCTGGGCTCGAGAGCTGTCGGCGAGATTCCTAGTTCTAGCAACCCTAAGACGGCTAAACCTAATTGAGTCCCAGCTCGAAATAACAAAAAACGGAAAATTGCCTAAATTGCTCTAAGTGCTAAGTTTGCTCTGAAAAAGTTCTCCCTTCTGCTCCTCGCCTAGGACTCCTTATATACTAGCTCCAAGGTCGGTTTACGCTTTTACTCTTCTGCCCTTAAGCCGTCATAGCATAAAAATGGAGATATTCCAATTTTCCCGATATTCACAATTATCTTCAAAACTTCCGTATTTATCCGCGGAAACTTGACATTTATCCTTCCTCGTGGGCCAAGCGTGAATCATGCTGTGGTTCACGGGCTTTTGGTTAGGAAAAATCGTAGGATGGGCCTCGAGTCGTGTTTTAGGTCCCTTTGGGCCGTCTTCCGACTCGACACGTTTACTACGAGTTGTCCGCGGTTTCTAATCCGTGAAGTTTGATCGATGAATTAGAATGGCGGGAAACATGGACTGAGCTTGCTACGGTCTTCGAAAGATAGCAATCGAAGGTTTTGACGAGAATGCAAGAACTGGTGTCGTATCGTCATTCGGAAAGGTTCAATCGCTACACAGCGACCGAACTTTGGCTCGAGCTCGGTCGCTACGTAGCGACCGAGCGGGACGATCGCTCGGTCCCTACGTAGCGACCGTGCTTTGGCTCGAGCTCGGTCGCTACGTAGCGACCGAGCTTTGGCTCGAGCTCGGTCGTTACGGGACGATCGCTCAGTCGCTACGTAGCGACCACCCTCGCCTTTAGGCGATATTATAAATAAAGGGCAGAAATGAAGAGGTTCGGCCAGGAAGTGGACCGAGCGACGTGAGGCATCGACCGCGGCCTAGGCGGCCGGGATCAGGTCTTACAGTGGGTGTCCGCCAGCACACACAGGACGTCCATGGCTGTTCGTGGCTGTCCGTCAGCACACACAGGACGTCCGTGGCTGTCCATCAGTACACATATCAGCACGCTGGTCCTTGGACTCAGCTCGCTGGCCCTTCCCGTGGACTGTTCGGGTGATTTTGGCCCACGTGGGCTGTCTGTTCAGTACACACAGGACGTCTGCGGGTGTCCATCAGCACACACAGGACGCCCGTGTGTGTCCGTCAGCACACAGAGGACGCCCATGTGTGTCCATCAGCACACACAGGACGTCCGTGGCTGTCCGTGTATGTCCGTCAGCACACACAGGACGTCCGTGGCTGTCCATCAGTACACATATCTGCACGTTGGTCCTTGGACTCAGCACACTGACCCTTCCCGTGGACTGTTCGGGTGATTTTTGCCCACGTGGACAGGACGTCCGTGGGTGTCTGCCTGCATACACAGGACGTCCGTGTGTGTCCGTCAGCACACACAGGACATCCGTGGCTGTCCGTGTGTGTCCGAGTGTGTCTGTCAGCACACACAGGACGTCTGTGGCTGTCCATCAGTACACATATCAGCACGTTGGTCCTTGGACTCAGCACGCTGGCCCTTCCCATGGACTGTTTGGGTGATTTTGGCCCACGTGGGCTGTCTGTTCAGTACACACAGGACGTCCGTGGGTGTCCACCAGCACACACAGGACATATGTGGCTGTCCGTGGCTGTCTGTTAGCACACACACGATGTCCGTGTGTGTCCGTGTGTGTCCGTCAGCACACACAGGACGTCCGTTGGTGTCCGTCAGCACACACAGGACGTTCGTGTGTGTCCGTCAGTACACACAGGACGTCCGTGGCTGTCCGTGTGTGTCCGTCAGTTTCCGTCAGCCCACACAGGACGTTTGTGGCTGTCCATCAGTACACATATCAGCACGTTGGTCCTTGGACTCAGCACGCTGGCCCTTCTCATGGACTGTTTGGGTGATTTTGGCCCACGTGGGCTGTCTGTTCAGTACACACAGGACGTCCGTGGGTGTCCGCCAGCAGACACAGGACATCCGTGCCTGTCTGTGGCTGTCCGTTAGCACACAAGTCAGGGGAAGGGCCGTGGAGACACAGACAAGGCGTCCCAAGGCAAACCAACCACAACACCGAGGGTGTATGAACTGTCACGAGACGACGGAGCTTCCGGATCTTTTTATTCGATCTCTGGCAATCTCTAAATTTATCTTTTTTACATTCAAGCAGTAATGCTTGGTCTGGAACCTAGAATGTGGTCTAGGGGATTCTGATGGGGGTGTCTGATAGGAACCCTCACGGTCGGTGGGGTAAAAACCCACGTACTTTCCGACGCAGGGCTACACATAGGTTTTGTGAGTCCGGGAATGGTCGGAAAGGGTTTGTTTTGTCTGGATGCATGTGATAATTTTGGGATAGTGAGGGCAGCCAGTGGGCAAGCCATGAACTCACTAGGTCTCATGTTGAATATCTCAGTACAGATCCAGGGAAAGGTCTTCCCTGTGAATCTGGTCGGTGTCCACCTAAAGAATCAAGAGTGATCTTAGGTATGGACTGATTGGGAAAGTACCGAGCCACTCTCGATTGCCATAAGGGTCGTGTGCAATTAGAGAATGGACTTCACCCGGTAGAGTACCAAGGTCTGTGTCAGGCTTAAGAGAAAGTAGTGGTTTCAGCAGTTCGAGCGATTTGGATGCTGAAACAGGGTTGTCAGTCATTCTTGGCTACAATTACAACAACAGAGCCTGACAGTTCTGGTTTTCTGCTAGACCCACGTGAAGATTCGTTGGTGTCCGAGTTCCAGGATGTGTTTCAGGGGCTACAGGGTGACCCCCCTGATAGGTCTGATCCCTTTCTGATTGAACTGGAACCAAGGACAGCTCCGCTGTCCTAGAGTCCATATCTTTGGCTCCGGCCGAGATGGCTGTCACGCCCCCAATCTTGGAAAGGATTGTCGGGACAGCCATGGTTCGAAGAAACGTACCAGCCAGTCTTAGGACATCAAGCCAAGCGTTCCATGGTCAAGAAAGAAGGTTAAGGGCATAAGGAAACTTAGACTTAACTTTATAAGAGCTAAGAGACAGCTAGGACGAGTAAGATGGTAACTGGAGAAAGTAGACGAGTAGCTCGGCCAGCTCAACTAAGCTAGGTTTAGTTCACTCCAGCTCAGACACTACTAAGTCAGCTCCACTAGCTGGACTACTAGCTCACTCAGCTGACGCAGCTGGGAGTCAGCTCATCTCAGCTAGACGGACTGTTCGGGTTTTAGGCCGATGGTCCGGGTCCGGGTCAGTGGCGGGCTGTGAGGTCTGGCCATGAGGCCATAGGCTGTTGGGTCTTTGGAAAAGGCCGTGGGCTAAGTCCAGTAGGCCTGGGGCGTGGGTTGGGCTTGTGACCGACCCCAAACCCAATCAGAAAGGGCGACGGGATGCAAGTGGCCGAAAGGGGGCAACCCTTGGCCGATGGTGCCCATTCGCTAGCAAGTCGTGCCTGTTCGTGGGGCAAGAGTTACCCCCTCGTTTTCTATAAATATGGGGGCTCTCCTGTTGATTTCATTATCCAATTCCAGAGTAAAATGCTCATATAAAAATGTAGAGAGAGAGAGAGAGAGTCCCGGCTAAGAGATCGGCCAGAAAAGGGCCGGTCGTGGTGGTTTAGTATCTCCGGCAAGGAGAACGGTTTAGGAGAGAGGAGGCCGTGTGGTTATGTATACCCAAGGCATAGAGAAATGTCTGGAGAAGGACTCTAAAGCCGTGGTTCAATCCAATAGGGCAGTGGGGTAACCACCGACTCATTGGCTAAGACCATCTGACAGTCCGAACCGGTCTAGCCATGGGCGTTTGGATTGTGTCCCATTCTTCTTATTATTTTCATCTAGTTCTTCTTCTACTCCTTCTGTACATTGGAGTGGCCATGTTGATGTGTTGGGATTGGTTATAACTGTGGTTCTGGTTGAGTAATGCGGTCGCGGTCCATAACCGTCGAGTTAGGCGCGCGCATGGTCTAAACCGGCCTCAGGTGATCCGATTGGATAGGGGCGGTTCTGTCCTGTTCTGAACGGTTGCAACCCTTCCCTGAACAGTCACAATGGTTCATGACTTGTGTAGGTTAAGGCGTGGTCCTTTGGCCATAGGCCGGACACACGAACGGACCAGACAGTCCATACGGACGGTTAGGTCGAACGGTTGGAGCATCTAAACGGGTGCGAGATGCCAAAGGTCATGAGTTGTCAAGAGGCACGAGTGTCCAAAGGGTACTAGTTCCCAAAGGGTGTGAGTTCCAAACGGTGCCATTGGTTCAAGGCTTAGCCCGAACCAAGTGGACAGTCCGCGGCTGCATAGTCGAACGGACGGACGGTTAGTTTAACCGGAGTGTTGTGTCGCAAGGTATGATTGGTTGCAAGGCAATCCGGTTTGGTCTTGGGCCTTACTCTATGGTATGGATCCAGGCTTTGGGTCGGATCAGGTAAGAAGGTCCGTGAGCCTTTGGGCCGGACTTATAACTGGTCGATCGCACCTAGATCTTAACCAGACGGTTAGACGGGACTATGGACGATCCGGCTATGGTTGGATGGTTCTGGCCGCAAAGGCTAAATGGGATATCTTACAATCAACTTTGGGTTGGTGAGTAGGATAGGCGCCATATGTCTTATGTAGGGAGTAGACCTACATGATGGCAATGGAAGGCCGGTTATATCAGTACATGCTAAGTGGATGATGGCTTATCAAGTCTAGTGGTCGGATCATGTTTCATGACGATGGTTCGATGGCCGAACACTAGTATGGATAGTCACGTTGCTGGAGTAAGAGTATTGATGTGATGCTTCTAGATATCAACCTTGGTGTTGATAGCTTCGAGATTGGCTAAGAGTCATGACGAAGTGTGTGGCTAGTATTATGTGTCGTAGACCATAAATACTGAGCCTAAGTGTGATTGTTCAAGGAAGGCCGTGTAAGATCTGATTATGGCTGAGTATGGACGACCTGAAGTCAGGATGATAGTCTAAGGTGTCAGTACTAACCTGATTAATGAATGCATCGGTTGGTATGAACAAGTCATATCTGTTGTCTAGGTTAACTCCCAAGGCCGGTCAGGCAAGAGGATGACTCATCAGTTCCAAGCCATGTGAGGATGGTTGGTTGATTGACTTAGGATCTCATGAGCTTTGTCAGTCCAGAAGATGGACTTGGTACTATTGCCTATAAGGCAAAAGGATTTCGGATTGTGCTTGAGCCGAGATAGGCCAAATACATATCCTTATCCTTTTGAAGACTTCTCAGAGGTTACTTATGTCTGTGGGGATGGTTGGTTGAATGACTAAGTACCTAGGGGAGCTGTTTGATGCAGGAGTCAAGATAAGGACCTTAAGTAAGATCATTGGGTGATCATGGTCCAGCTGTTAAGCAAGAGCGATTCGAGTCAATGGAGGACCGATGAGCTAATAAGCTCCATAGATGTGGCAAAGGTATGATCTAGCATTTACTTATGTAGATCTAGATAGAATGGTTTAGGGGAATGGAACCTCAGAATCGTATGGCTTGGTATGGGTTTAGGATTGACCTTTAAGCTAATTGGTAGTTGAGTAAACTGACCAAGGCTAACGTGCTTCGACCAGACAAGTGTTAGATTGGTTTTAGACCAATGGTTAATTAGAGAATAATCCGCTGCGTATCTGTTGAAAGGATCTAGGCTATTAATGACTAGGGAAGTCTATAGTTAAGATCTAAGTTAGCCCTCGCCTTTAGGCGATATTATAAATAAAGGGCAAAAATTAAGAGGTTCGGCCAGGAAGTGGACCGAGCGACGTGAGGCATCGACCGCGGCCTAGGCGGCCGGGATCGGGTCTTACAAGTTGGTATCAGAGCATGCTTGATCCTGTTTAGGACAACGCTCTAAGATATTGAGTTCCAAACCGAAATTATTTCCAAAACTATGAGGACTATGAAACCTTAGTTGGGGTGACCCAAGAAAGAGTTGAGGTAAGCTAGGGTATCATGCTTGTGAATGTGGGAATTCTAAGATGAACCGGCTTAGCCAAGATACATTTTCCAAGGGCAAGAACCTAAAAACCGAAAGGTTGGTCGATCTAGTATGTAAAAGTAATAGACGGGTTGGAAGGGATGGAAGCAATGCAAGACTTGTTTATGGATGACCTAAACAAGGGAAGTAACATGGACCAGAGAGTGGCTTAGGTTGAAATAAACGTGCAGCATTCTACTGAAGTTAAGTGTTATCCCTTGATGGCCGTTCATAATAAGTAAAGCATATGCAATATTAAAATCTGACTCAAGGGAGACACTACATGACCAGTACACGAGTGGACTTCTGATCAGATGGATCAGTTAGGACTCGGTATAAGTCAAGATAGGTTTCCATTGATCGAGTCAGATGGAATGAATCAATTCCAATCTGAATCCGTCCAAAGAAACAATTGAGGAAACTCAGGGTGTTCGTTCCAATCATTGGAAGTGATTCGTATCCAATATGGGAAGAACATGATGTTAAAGTATCTTAGTATGATGGGGATTGAGGTATATTATAATTGCTGTTGTGAATGGTGTCAGCATTCGCAATAGTAAGACGCTTTGGAGAAAGGTATTGGACGTTTTACAAATATGTGATTAAACCGAAATCCTACTCATCTAGGTACCCACTGGAAGTGGAACGGGTGGCTTTGTTGGAGTCTAACTTGGCTGAAGAAGCTAAGCTTAAGGCTAAGCCACAGTCTGGCCCATCGGGCAAGAGTAATGATAAAAAGAGAAAATGGGACCAGGTGTACGGAGGAGACCTCTGGTTGCCAACCTGCGTGTTCCAAATGTGGACGGAACCATACCGGTGAGTGCTGGAAGGCCAAGGGGGCTTGTGTTGTTGTGGCAGCATGGACCATGGGTTCAAAACTGTCCTCGACTGAACCAGTCTGGTAGAAGCGGCCAGATGACTTGTTTCCATTGTGGCCAGCAAGGACATTTCCAATCGGAGTGTCCCAAGCTGCAAGGAAGTCAGGGGAAGGGCCGTGGAGACACAGGCAAGGCATCCCAAGGCAAACCAACCACAACACCAAGGGTGTATGAACTGTCACGAGATGACGGAACTTCCGGATCTTTTGATTCGATCTCTGGCAATCTCTAAATTTATCTTTTTACATTCAAGTAGTAATGCTTGGTCTGGAACCTAGAATAGTCTAGGGGATTCTGATGGGGGTCTCTGATAGGAACCCTCATGATTGGTGGTGTAAAAACCCACGTACTTTCCGACGCAGGGGCTACGCATAGGTTTTGTGAGTCCGGGACTGGTCGGAAAGGGTCTGTTCTGTCTGTACGCTGGTGATAATTTTGGGATAGTGAGGGCAGTCGGTGGGCAAGCCAGGAACTCACTAGGTCTCATGTCGAATATCCCAGTGCAGATCCAGGGAAAGGTCTTCCCTGTGAATCTGGTCTGTGTCCACCTAAAGAATCACGAGATGATCCTAGGTATGGACTGGTTGGGAAAGTATCGGGCCACTCTCGATTGCCATAGAGGTCGTGTGCAATTGGAGACTGGGCTTCATCCGATCCAGTACCAATGTCTGTGTCCGGCTCAAGAGAAAGTAGTGGTTTCAGCAGTTCGAGCGATTCGGATGTTGGAACAGGGTTGTCAGTCCTTTTTGGCTACAATTACAACTACAGAGCCTGGCAGTTCTGTCTGTCTGAAAGACCTTTCTGAGGATTCGTTGGTGTCCGAGTTCCCAGATGTGTTCTGTTCGCTACAGGGTGTCCCCCCTGATAGGTCCGATCCATTTATGATTGAACTGGAACCAGGGACAGTTCCGCTGTCCTAGCGTCCGTTTCTTTGGCTCCGGCCGAGATGGCAGAGCCGAAGTTGACCATGTCCAAGAGGGGACCATGGTCGCATTACAACCAAGTCGGAGTTTGACCTACGGTTGAGAATGATCAAGTCCAGTAATGGATGAGGATCAGGCCACGACCTATTCGGAGATGGACCTATGGTCGGGGTGAAACGGTCAAGTCCCTGAGTGGACCAGGACCGGAATACGATCACGTCCGTAAATGGACCAGGATCGAATTATGACAAAGTCCAGTGAAGGACAAAAGTCAAGTCTGAGGCGTTTTTAGTCTGGAGGGACTAAGATCGCAATGTGGCCAAGCCTGAAAAGGTTGTGGCCGGTTAAGGGGATGATCCACTACTTGTGGCTGAGGTCATGAACCTTATTGTCCATGAAGGACAAAAGAACCATAACAATCTGTTAGGACTTGTTGTAGGACGAGCAGCCTAAAGATTGGAACAAGTTCGTGAGGACTTGACTGGTACATCGAAGTGGTCATTTGGTGGTTTTGAATCAAGCTTGTTCTATTCTCTGATCAAGACTAGAATAAGTTCGGTTGGAATATTTTGTCTTGGGACAAGGTATAATCATCACCGGATTCGAGGACGAATCCATTACAAGTGGGGGAGACTTGTCACGCCCCCAATCCTGGAAAGGATTGTCGGGACAGCCATGGTTCGAGGAAACGTACCAGCCAGTCTTAGGACATCAAGGCAAGCGTTCCATGGTCAAGAAAGAAGGTTAAGGACATAAGGAAACTTAGACTTAACTTTATAAGAGCTAAGAGACAGCTAGGACGAGTAAGATGGTAACTGGAGGAAGTAGACGAGTAGCTCGGCCAGCTCAACGAAGCTAGGTTTAGTTCACTCCAGCTCAGCCACTACTAAGTCAGCTCCACTAGCTGGACTACTAGCTCACTCAGCTGAGGCAGCTGGGAGTCAGCTCATCTCAGCTAGACGGACTGTTCGGGTTTTAGGCCGATGGTCCGGGTCCGGGTCAGTGGCGGGCTGTGAGGTCCGGCCATGAGGCCATGGGCTGTTGGGTCTTGGACAAGGCCGTGGGCTAAGTCCAGGAGGCCTGGGGCGTGGGTTGGGCTTGTGACCGACCCCAAACCCAATCAGAAAGGGCGAAGGGATGCAAGTGGCCGAAAGGGGACAACCCTTGGCCGATGGTGCCCATTCGCTAGCAAGTCGTGCCTGTTCGTGGGGCAAGACTTACCCCCTCGTTTTCTATAAATATGGGGGCTCTCCTGTTGATTTCATTATCCAATTCCAGAGTAAAATGCTCATAGAAAAACGTAGAGAGAGAGAGAGAGAGTCCCGGCCAAGAGATCGGCCAGAAAAGGGCCGGTCGTGGTGGTTTAGTATCTCCGGCAAGGAGAACGGTTTAGGAGAGAGGAGGCCGTGTGGTTATGAATACCCAAGGCATATAGAAAGGTCTGGAGAAGGACTCCAAAGCCGTGGTTCAATCCAACAGGGCAGTGGGGTAACCACCGACTCATTGGCTAAGACCATCGGACAGTCCGAACCGGTCTAGCCATGGGCGTTTGGATTGTGTCCCATTCTTCTTATTCTTTTCATCTAGTTCTTCTTCTACTCCTTCTGTACATTGGCGTGGCCTTGTTGATGTGTTGGGATTGGTTATAACTGTGGTTCTGATTGAGTAATGCGGTCGCGGTCCATAACCGTCGAGTTAGGCGCGCGCATGGTCTAAACCGGCCTCAGGTGATCCGATTGGATAGGGGCGGTTCTGTTCTGTTCTGAACGGTTGCAACCCTTCCCTGAACAGTCACAATGGTTCATGACTTGTGTAGGTTAAGGCGTGGTCCTTTGGCCATAGGCGGACACACGCACGGACCAGACAGTCCATACGGACGGTTAGGTCGAACGGTTGGAGCATCTGAACGGGTGCGAGATGCCAAGGGTCATGAGTTGTCAAGAGGCACGAGTGTCCAAAGGGTACTAGTTCCCAAAGGGTGTGAGTTCCAAACGGTGCCATTGGTTCAAGGCTTAGGCCGAACCAAGTGGACAGTCCGCGGCTGCATAGTCGAACGGACGGACGGTTAGTTTAACCGGAGTGTTGTGTCGCAAGGTCTGATTGGTTGCAAGGCAATCCGGTTTGGTCTTGGGCCTTACTCTGTGGTATGGATCCAGGCTTTGGGTCGGATCAGGTAAGAAGGTCCGTGAGCCTTTGGGCCGGACTTATAACTGGTCGATCGCACCTAGATCTTAACCAGACGGTTAGACGGGACTATGGATGATCCGGCTATGGTTGGATGGTTCTGCCGCAAAGGCTAAATGGGATATCTTACAATCAACTTTGGGTTGGTGAGTAGGATAGGCGCCATATGTCTTATGTAGGGAGTAGACCTACATGATGGCAATGGAAGGCCGGTTATATCCGTACATGCTAAGTGGATGATGGCTTATCAAGTCTAGTGGTCGGATCATGTTTCATGACGATGGTTCGATGGCCGAACACTAGTATGGATAGTCACGTTGCTGGAGTAAGAGTATTGATGTGATGCTTCTAGATATCAACCTTGGTGTTGATAGCTTCGAGATTGGCTAAGAGTCATGACGAAGTGTGTGGCTAGTATTATGTGTCGTAGACCATAGATACTGAGCCTAAGTGTGATTGTTCAAGGAAGGCCATGTAAGATCTGATTTGGTTGAGTATGGACGACCTGACCTCTGGATGATGGTCTAAGGTGTCAGTACTAACCTGATTAATGAATGCATCGGTTGGTATGAACAAGTCATATCTGTTGTCTGGGTTAAGTCCCAAGGCCGGTCAGACAAGATGATGACTCATCAGTTCCAAGCCATGTGAGGATGGTTGGTTGATTGACTTAGGATCTCATGAGCTTTGTCAGTCCAGAAGATGGACTTGGTACTATTGCCTATAAGGCAAAAGGATTTCGGATTGTGCTTGAGCCGAGATAGGCCAAATACATATCCTTATCCTTTCGAAGACTTCTCAGAGGTTACTTATGTCTGTGGGGATGGTTGGTTGAATGACTAAGTACCTAGGGGAGCTGTTTGATGCAGGAGTCAAGATAAGGACCTTAAGTAAGATCATTGGGTGATCATGGTCCAGCTGTTAAGCAAGAGCGATTCGAGTCAATGGAGGACCGATGAGCTAATAAGCTCCATAGATGTGGCAAAGGTATGATCTAGCATTTACTTATGTAGATCTAGATAGAATGGTTTAGGGGAATGGAACCTCAGAATCGTATGGCTTGGTATGGGTTTAGGATTGACCTTTAAGCTAATTGGTAGTTGAGTAAACTGACCAAGGCTAAGGTGCTTCGACCAGACAAGTGTTAGATTGGTTTTAGACCAATGGTTAATTAGAGAATAATCCGCTGCGTATCTGTTGAAAGGATCTAGGCTATTAATGACTAGGGAAGTCTATAGCTAAGATCTAAGTTAGCCCTCGCCTTTAGGCGATATTATAAATAAAGGGCAAAAATTAAGAGGTTCGGCCAGGAAGTGGACCGAGCGACGTGAGGCATCGACCGCGGCCTAGGCGGCCGGGATTGGGTCTTACAATGGCAGAGCCAAAGGTGACCATGTCCGAGAGAGGACCATGGTCGTAGTACAACCAAGTCGGAGTTTGACCTACGGTTGAGAATGATCAAGTCCAATAATGGATGAGGATCAGGCCACGACCTATTAGGAGATGGACCTATGGTCAGGGTGAAACGGTCGAGTCCCTGAGTGGACCAGGACCGGAATACGATCACGTCCATAAATGGACCCGGATTGAATTATGACAGAGTTCAGTAAAGGACAGAAGTCAAGTTTGAGGGGTTTTTAGTCTGGAGGGACTAAAATCGCAATGTGGCCAAGCCTGAAAAAGTTGTGGCTGGTTAAGGGGATGATCCAGTACGTTGTGGCTGAGGTCATGAACCTTATTGTCCATGAAGGACAAAAGAACCATAACAATCTGTTAGGACTCGTTGTAGGACGAGCAGCCTAAAGATTGGAACAAGTTCGTGAGGACTTGACTCGTACATCGAGTGGTGTGGGGATTGGCCAAATCTACTAAGGCTCGAGTATGCAGCATGTTCCTAGGGACTGGTTATGATCTTGTCATGGACTACGATCAGCGCAAGAATAAAGTCTAAAGAAGACGATATTCAAAAGAAAGACACAGACTTGTTGGATACAAGGACCGCAACCTGGAGAGTTCGGTCAGTGACACAAAGAATGTCTTTGGATGGATTTACAAGTATCACTTGAATGGATGCTTGATGGACTCTTGACTGTGGTCGAATTAGACAAGTAAGGGTGCCATCAGCAAAACCAGAAAGGACCACTTGATAGGATTTTTGTGGTTAAATACTTATTAAGTGGGGGAGACCTGTACAACGATGGTCAAAGGAACTTGATCATCGAAGTGGTCAATTGGTGGATCTGAATCAAGCTTGTTCTATTCCCTGATCAAGAGTAGAATTAGTCGGTTGGAATATTTTGTCTTGGGACAAGATATAATCACCACCGGATTCGAGGACGAATCCATTTCAAGTGGGGGAGACTTGTAACATCCGCGATCCTGGATAAGGACCGTCGGGACGGCCATGGTTCGAGGAAACGAACCAACCGGTCTTAGGACCTTAAGGCAAGCGTTCCATGGCCAAGATAGAAGGTTAAGGACGTCAGGATGCTGAAACTTAACCTTATAAGAGAAAGAAGTCAGCTAGAACAAGCTGTACATAAGCTGGGCGATGCTTACGGGAAGCTCGATCAGCTAGACATAGCTCGGTCAAGCTCAGCCTAGCTCGTTCCAAGTTAAGTCAGCTCAACCAGCTGGACTACTAGCTCACTCAGCTGAGGCAGCTGGGAGTCAGCTCATCTCAGCTCGACGGACTGTTTGGGTTTCGGGCCGATGGTCCGGGTCTGGGTCAGTGGCGGGCCATGAGGTCCGGCCATGTGGTCCATGAGTCGTTGGGCTCTTGTGGGCTGGGTGGGTATCAAGTCTGCACTTGGGTTTTACGTGCCTATAAGGTCTGGAACCTTCCATTTCCGAACAGGTACGATCTGGACCGTTGATTGTAATCGATGCCCGAAATCTGTCCCAATAGGATGCTTCGAAGGGATGTGTCCCTTCACACATGACCTTTGGTTGCCTATATATAGGATGCACGACCAGAGATCAAGGCATTCAGTATTATTCAGTCTCATTCTGTCTCAGACAAAGGACACACGTCCTAAACAAAAGGAATCCCCCAATGAGAACCGATGATCCAAGCCGGAAAAGGCTCGGTTGTGGTGGTTTAGTATCTCCGGCAAGGAGGACGGTTTAGGAGAGAGGAGGCCGTGTGGTTATGGATACCCAAGGCATAGAGAAAGGTCTGGAGAAGGACTCCAACCCCGTGGTTCAGTCAGATAGGGTCAGTGGGGTAACCACCGACTCATCGGCTAAGACAATCGGACAGTCTGAACCGGTCTAGCCATGGGCGTTTGGATTGTGTCCTATTCTTCTTATTCTTTTCATCTATTTCTTCTTCTACTCCTCCTGTACTATGGCGTGGCCTTCTTGATGTGTTGGGATTGGTTATTACCGTGGTTCTGGTTGAGTAATGCGGTCGCGGTCCATAACCGACGAGTTAGGCGCGCGCATGATCTGACTGGCCTCAGGTGATCCGATTGGATAGGGGCGGTTCTGTTCTGTTCTGAACGGCTGCAACCCTACCCTGAACAGTCACAATGGTTCATGACTTGTGTAGGTTAAGGCGTGGTCCTTTGGCCATAGGCCGGACACACACACGGACCAGACAGTCCCTACGGACGGTTAGGTCGAATGGTTGGAACATCTGAATGGGTGCGAGTTGCCAAGGGTCATGAGTTGCCAAGAGGCACGTGTGTCCAAAGGGTACTAGTTCCCAAAAGGTGTGAGTTCCAAACGGTACCACTGGTTCAAGGCTTAGGCCGAACCAAGTGGACAGTCCGCGGCTGCATAGTCGAACGGACAGACGGTTAGTTTAACCGGAGTGTTGTGTCGCAAGGTCTGATTGGTTGCAAGGAAATCCGTTTTGGTCTTGGGCCTTACTCTGTGGTATGTATCCAGGCTTTGGGTCGGATCAGGTAAGAAGGTCCGTGAGCCTTTGGGCCGGACTTATAACTGGCCGATCGCACCTAGATCCTAACCAAACGGTTAGACGAGACTATGGACGATCCAGCTATGGTTGGATGGTTCTAGCCGCAAAGGCTAAGTGGGATATCTTACAATCAACTTTGGGTTGGTGAGTAGGATAGGCGCCATATGCCTTATGTAGGGCGTAGACCCACATGATGGCAATGGAAGGCCGGTTATATCAGTACATGCTAAGTGGACGATGGCTCATCAAGTCTAGTGGTCGGATCATGTTTCATGACGATGGTTTGATGGCCAAAAACTAGTATGGATATTCACGTTGCTGGAGTAAGAGTATTGATTTGATGCTTCTGGATATCAACCTTGGTGTTGATAGCTTCGAGATTGGCTAAGTGTCATGACGAAGTGTGTGGCTAGTACTATGTGTCGTAGACCATAGATACTGAACCTAAGTGTGATAGTTCAAGGAAGGCTGTGTAAGATCTGATCATAGTTGAGTATGGACGACCTGACCTCTGAATGATGGTTCAAGGTGTCGGTACTAACCTGATTAATGAATGCATCGGTTGGTATGACCAAGTCATATATGTTGTATGGGTTAAGTCCCAAGGCCGGTCAGGCCAGATGATGACTCATCAGTTCCATGTCATGTGAGGATGGCTGGTTGATTGACTTAGGATCTCATGAGATTTATCAGTCCAGAAGATGGACTTGGTACTATTGCCTATAAGGCAAAAGGATTTCGGATTGTGCTTGAGCTGAGGTAGGCCAAATACATATCCTTATCCTTTCGAAGACTTCTCAAAGGTTACTTATGTCTGTGGGGATGGTTGGTTGAATGACTAAGTACCTAGGGGAGTTGTTTGATGCAAGAGTCAAGATAAGGACATTAAGTAAGATCATTGAGTGATCGTGGTCCAGCTGTTAAGCAAGAGCAATTCAAGTCAATGGAGGACCGATGAGCTAATAAGCTCCATAGATGTGGCAAAGGTATGATCTAGCATTTACTTATGTAGATCTAGATAGAATGGTTTAGGGGAATGGAACCTCAGAATCGTATGGCTTGGTTTGGGTTTAGGATTGACCTTTAAGCTAATTGGTAGTTGAGTAAACTGGCCAAGGCTAAGGTGATTCGACCAGACAAGTGTTAGATTGGTTTTAGACCAATGGTTAATTAGAGAATAATCCGCTGCGTATCTGTTGAAAGGATCTATGCTATTAATGACTAGGGAAGTCTTTAGCTAAGGTTTAAGTTAGCCCTCACCTTTAGGCGATATTATAAATAAAGGGCAAAAATTAAGAGGTTCGGCCAGGAAGTGGACCGAGCGACGTAAGGCTTCGACCACGGCCTAGTCGCCGGATCGGGGTGTTACAGTGTGTGTCCGTGTGTGTCCGTCAGCACACACAAGACGTCTGTGGCTGTCCATCAGTACACATATCAGCACGTTAGTCCTTGGACTCAGCACGCTGACCCTTCCCGTGGACTGGTTGGGTGATTTTGGCCCACCTGGGCTGTCTGTTAAGTACACACAGGATGTCTGTGGGTGACCGTCAGCACACACAGGATGTCCGTGTGTGTCCGTCAGCACATACAGGATGTCCGTGGCTGTCCGTGGGTGTCCGTCATCACACACAGGACGTCCGTGGGTGTCCGTCAGCACACACAAGACTTCTGTGGCTGTCCGTGTGTGTCCGTCAGCACACACAGGACGTCTGTGGCTGTCCATCAGTACACTTATCTGCATGTTGGTCCTTGGAATCAGCAAGCTTACCCTTCCTGTGGACTGTTTGGGTGATTTTGGCCCACGTGGGCTGTCTGTCCAGTACACACAGGACGTCCGTGGGTGTCCGCCAGCACACACAGGACGTCCGTGGCTGTCTGTTTGTGTCCGTGTGTGTCCGTCTGTGTCCATCAGCACACAAAGGACGTCCGTGGCTGTCCATCAGTACACATATCAGCATGTTGGTCCTTGGACTCAAGACGCTGGCCCTTCCCTTGGACTGTTTGGGTGATTTTGGCCCACGTGGGCTGTCTGTTCAGTACACACAGGACGTCCGTGGGTGTCTGTCAGCACACACAAGACATCCGTGGCTGTACGTATGTGTCCGTTTGTGTCCTTCAGCATACACAGGACGTCCATGGTGTCCGTGTGTGTCCGTCAGCACACACAGGACGTCCATGGCTGTCCGTCAGTACACATATCAGCACAGTGGTCCTTGGACTCAGCACGCTGGCCCTTCCCGTGGACTGTTTGGGTGATTTTGGCCCACGTGGGCAGTCTGTTCAGTAAACACAGGACGTCCTTGGCTGTCCGTGGCTGTCTGTTTGTGTCCGTGTGTGTCCGTCAGCATACACAGGACGTCTGTGTCTGTCCATCAGTGCACATATCAGCACGCTGGTCCTTGGACTCAGCACGCTGGCCCTTCCGTGGACTGTTTGGGTGATTTTGGCCCACGTGGCAGTCTGTTCAGTACACAGGACGTCCGTGAGTCGTGGCTGTCTGTGTCGTGTGTGTCCGTCAGCATACACAGGACGTTGGTTGTCCATCAGTGCACATACAGCACTGGTCCTTGGACTCAGCACGCTGCCCTTCCGGTGGACTGTTGGTGATGGCCCACGTTGGCTGTCTGTCAGTACACACAGGACGTCCGTGGGTGTCCGTCAGCACACACATGACGTCCTTGGGGTCCGTCAGCACACACAAGAGTCCTTGGCTGTCCTTGTGATCCGTGTGTGACCGTCAGCACACACAGGACGTCTGTGCTGTCCATCAGTACACATATCACACGTAGTCCTTGGACTCAGCACGCTGACCCTTCCCGTGGACTATTTGGGTGATTTTGCCCCGTGGGCTGTCTGTTAAGTACACACAGGACGTCTGTGGGTGTCTGTCAGCACACACAGACTCCGTGTGTGTCCGTCAGCACACACAGGACGTCTGTGGCTGTCTGTGGGTGTCCGTCAGCACACACAGGACGTCCGTGGGTGTCCGTCAGCACACACAAGACTTCTGTGGCTGTCCGTGTGTGTCCGTCAGCACACACAGGACTTCTGTGGCTGTCCATCAGTACACATATCTGCATGTTGGTCCTTGGACTCAGCATGCTGACCCTTCCTGTGGACTGTTCAGGTGATTTTGGCCCACGTGGGCTGTCTGTTCAGTACACACAGGACGTCTGTGGGTGTCCGCCAGCACACACAGGACGTCTGTGGCTGTCTGTTTGTGTCCGTGTGTGTCCGTGTGTGTCTGTCAGCACACACAGGACGTCCATGCGTGTCCATCAGTACACATATCAGCACGTTGGTCCTTCGACTCAACACTGGCCCTTCCCGTGGATGTTTGGGTGATTTTGGCCCACGTCGGCTGTCTGTTCAGTACACACAGGACGTCCGTGGGTGTCCGCCAGCACACAGGACGTCCGTGGCTGTCTGTGGCTGTCCGTCTGCACACATAGGACATCTGTGGGCTGTCTGTCGCTGTCCGTATGTCCGTGTGTGTCTGTCAGCACACACAGGACGTCCGTGGTTGTCCATCAGTACACATATCAGCACGCTGGTCCTTGGACTCAGCACGTTGGCCCTTCCTGTGGATTGTTCGGGTGATTTTGGCCCACGTAGGCTGTCTGTTCAGTACACACAGAACGTCTGTGGGTGTCCGTCAGCACACACAGGACGTCTGTGTGTGTCCTTCAGCACACACAGGACGTCCATGGCTGTCCGTGTGTGTCAGTCTGCACACACAGGACGTCTGTGGCTATCCATCAGTACACATATCATCATGTTGGTCCTTGGACTCAGCACGCTGACCCTTCCGTCGACTGTTCGTGTAAGACCCGTTCCTGGTCTCTTGACCCAACTGGATATGAATGCTTACTTATTAATTTCTTTGCTTGTTTGATCCATTTTAAGTCTTTTATTTGCTAAGTCATATTCGAATATGAGGTTCATAAACAAAGGAACAGATTGCACAGCGGAATAACAATGTATAAACTTTGTATTACTTAGAAACATGAGATTCAATACACAACTTCTTAACAGTCTCATAGACAATCACTAGTTCATCCCTAGTATCATCTAACCACACGTTACACAGCCTCTCACTGACCGAGCCTTCACGGCTCCTTGGCTTGACCAGAACCATCCTTAGTTCCTGAAACCACAACCAGATAAGCATTAATCATAACCGAGAATAGAACGGATTGATTCTACAATGCTTGGCTTGGTTCCTAGAACTTAGATAAACCTCAGTCAACATAATCATAAAACGTATGAACCTACCTACCGTATCCTAAGTCATTCAACCAACCACCCCTTGACTTAGAATCAGATAGATAGTCCAAAATAGATAACAGAACACACAAACAGATCCGGATCGTCCCCAAAGACCAATCCGTCTAACTGGATAGAATCTAGGTGCGACCGGCCAATGGAGTCCGGCTCGATGGCCCAACGGACTCCCTTACCTGATCCGGCCTTAGGCCTGGATCCAATCGGCCGAGTAAGCCTCAAGCCTAATCCGAAGGCTTAGCAACCGGTCAGACCTTGCGACTCTACCTTGGACTTAGACAAACCGTGACCTTGTCTTGACTAGACAAGCCATAGGCTGATCCATAAGGATCGGTCCTAACCTGTCCCGAAAGACACCGTTGGAACATGTACCCTTTGGCCATTCGTGCCTCTTGGACACTCGTGACTCTTGACAACTCGTGCCCTTTGGGCATTCCCAACCGTTCGTCCTAACCGCCCAGTCTTGGTGCGATCGGATCATCCCCTAACCGACCCGTGTCTAGGCTAGCGGTTTGATTATGTTCGGCCAAAGCCTAGGGACGTGTCCCTTGGACTCAACCAACACAACCTTTCGTGTTTAACCAGAGAGAAGAGAAGAGAAACGAATTGAAACAGATAAGGAGAGCCGGATGGGACTTAGGAACCGCAGAGCCGCGGTGCGGTCGCATGGACCGTCCGTTCGGTCTGATGGAGCCACGGCCCATCACATACCTTGTGAACCACGTCTGGGTTCTCCATGCTCTTCTCCTTGTCTTGATCTCCCATTCTTGACCGGAGTTAGTTCTCAAACGATCAGAGTCGCCGGAACACAACACCACCACAATCGGCCTTTCTCTTGGCCGGAACTCTCTCTTTCTCTCTTTCTTTCTCTCTACGGTTTCGCTGAGTATTTTACTCTGGAATTGGATAATGAAATCGACCAGAGAGCCCCCATATTTATAGAAAACGAGGGGGTAAGTCTTGCCCCACGAACAGGCATGACTTGCTAGCGAATGGGCACCATCGGCCAAGGGTTGTCCCCTTTCGGCCACTTGCATCCCTTCGCCCTTTCTGATTGGGTTTGGGGTCGGCCACAAGCCCACCCACGCCCCAAGCCTCCTGGACTTAGCCCATGGCCTTGTCCTAAGACCCAACAGCCCATGGCCTCATGGCCGGACCTCACAGCCCGCCACTGACCCGGACCCGGACCATCGGCCTAAAGCCCGGACAGTCCGTCTAGCTGAGATGAGCTGACTCTCAGCTGCCTCAGCTGAGTGAGCTAGTAGTCCAGCTAGTGGAGCTGACTTAGTAGGGACTGAGCTGGAGTGAACTGAACCTAGCTTCCTTGAGCTGGCCGAGCTACTCGTCCACTTCGTCCAGCTACCGTCTTACTCGTCCTAGCTGTCTCTTAGCTTGTATAAGGTTAAGTCTAAGTTTCCTTATGTCCTTAACCTTCTTTCTCGACCATGGAATGCTTGCCTTGATGTCCTAGGACTGGCTTGCACGTTTCCTCGAACCATGGCCGTCCCAACAATCCTACTCAGGATTGGGGGCGTGACAAGTCTCCCCCCCTTGGGATGGATTCGTCCTCGAATCCGAATCGAATGCTTCCTCGGAAACAAACTGATCCAACCACTCTGGGTACTCTGCTTTCATTCTAGCTTCGGTTTCCCAAGTGATTATATCTTGACCATTACAGTCCCAGACGACCTTGACCATCTGGACCGTCTTCTTCCTTGTTGCTTTTTCCATCCTATCTATGATTCGAACTGGTCTTGTTTCCAAGCTTAGGTTCTTACCAAGATCGTCTGGAATAGGAAGAAGAGCGATGTCTTGGTCCGTCAAACATTTCCGAAGTTGGGAGACGTGGAACACATTATGGAATGCGTCCATCTTGGCCGGCAAGTCCAACTTATAGGCCACCATCCCAACTCTTTCAATGACCTTGAACGGCCCCAAGTATCTTGGATCTAACTTCCGTCTTCCGGAGATCCGGACTCGTCCTTTGAAGGTAATCATTTTGAGATACACCAAGTCACCTACTTGGAACTCGAGATCTTTCCTTCTTCGATCTGCATAGTTCTTTTGGCGGTCTTGTGCCTGTCTCATCTTGTCCCTCAAGAACTTGATCTTTTCGGTTGTCTCTTCGACAATCTCCGGACCAATCATGCTGCGTTCCCCAACTTGGGTCCAGCATAAGGGTGTCCTGCATGGACGCCCATACAGAGCTTCGTATGGCGACATGCCAATACTACTATGGAAGCTATTGTTGTAAGCAAATTCTACCAGAGGTAGATGTTTCTCCCAGGAATCACCCCAGTCTAGAACACATGCTCGCAACATATCTTCCAATGTCTGGATCGTACGTTCAGACTGTCCATCCATCTGTGTGTGGGTGATAGGCTGTACTCATGTTCACTCTTGTTCCTAAAGCCTTTTTGGAAAGCCTTCCAGAAGTAAGATGTGAACCTTGAATCCCTATCTGATACTATGCTTGCCGGCACACCATGTAGTCGGACGATCTCATCAATGTACTTACGTACAATCTGATCTACCCCATCCGACTTTTTGATAGCCAGGAAGTGTGCTGATTTGGTTAGGCGATCAACCACAACCCAAACCGCATCTTTCTTATTCCTCGTGGTAGGGAACCCAGTCAGAAAGTCCATTGTGATGTGATCCCATTTCCATTCTGGAATAGGCAAGCTTTGTAATAACCCACTAGGCACTTGATGTTCTGCTTTGATGAGTTGGCAAGTGGAACACTTGGCCACCCATTCCGCGACATCGGCCTTCATACGGATCCAATGATAGAACTTTTCTGATACATCTTGGTCGCACCAGGATGAACCGAGAATCTAGATTTATGAGCCTCCCTCATAATCTCTTCCTTTAGACTCCTATCATTAGGAACACTGATCCGACCGTTTACTAGGATGGTACCATCCTTTGCAGTTTGGTACTCCGTCCTATCATTCTGAGCAACCTTGTTTAGGTTCTCGTCCTGACACTTGAGCCAACCGAATGCGGGTAAGCAGGTCGGCCTGATTGACCGCCTCTAATCCGAGTGGTTCAGACTCTTTGGTCGATGCGTTCAACCGTAGGGCACGAACCGTACCGTCCAGGTCGTCCGGTTCTTGTTCGGCTGATACGTCGGCCCTTCTCTGGCTAAAGGCATCTGCGACCAGATTAGCCTTTCCCGGATGATAGGTGATATCCAGATCGTAATCAGCTACAAACTCCATCCACCTTCCTGCCTTAAGTTTAACTCAGGCTGGGTGAATATATACTTAAGACTCTTATGGTCCGTAAGTATCTGAACCTTGGCACCATACAAGTATGATCGTTAAATCTTTAAGGCGAACACAACCGCAGCCATTTCAAGGTCATGGGTGGGGTAGTTTCCCTCATGTTTTCTCAACTGCCTTGACGCATAGGCGATGACCTTCCCATGCTGGGTAATACGCAACCTAGTCCTGTTATGGACGCGTCCGTATAAACCACATAGGGTTGGTCGGCCTCTGGAAGACCAGAATGGGTGCGCTAGTCAGCATGTCCTTAAGCGCGGAAAAAACATTTCCCACACTCCTCAGACCATGTGAACTTAACGTCCTTCCTGGTCAACCGTGTCATAGGCTAAGCCAAGCTTGCGAATCCTTTCACAAACTTTCTATAATAACCTGCCAGCCCTAGGAAGCTTCTGACTTCCGTGGCACTGCGTGGTCGAGGCCAATCCTTGATTGCCCTGATCTTCTCTGGATCCACCAAGACGCCCTCACCGGACACAATGTGCCGAGAAACCAATGCTCTTCTGCCAAAAACTGCATTTACTGAGTTTTGCATAGAGCTTGTGTTCCCGTAATCGTTCCAGCACGGCTCTCAGGTGTTTCCGATGAGATTCCTCATCCTTGGAGTAAATCAGGATATCATCAATGAAGATGATCACTGATTCGTCCAGGAAATCTCGGAACACGCTGTTCATCATTTTCATGAATGCAGCAGGCGCATTGGTCAGACCGAATGGCATAACCACAAACTTGTAGTGGCCGTACCTGGTCCGGAATGCTGTCTTTCTAATATCATTTGGCTCTATAGGGATCTGATGATACCCTGAGGCCAAATCAATCTTAGAAAACCACTTGGCTCCTTTGAGTTGATCCAACAACTCATCTATTCTGGGCAACGGGTACTTGTTCTTCACAGTAACCCTGTTCAACCCTCGATAGTAAATACACAGACGCATGCTACCATCCTTTTTTTCAAAAGAGGA